>NC_083462.1:30626361-30656361 GCF_030014155.1 Tachysurus vachellii | reverse complement strand
GCTAGAAACACTCAGTTAAGTGATGGGAAATGATGATCTATCATTTCTTAAAGAACCTTAAAGAGCACCGGCCCAGGAAAGGAATACCAAAAAGTATATTAGAATTTTCCTGCCTCAGTAAAGGTCAGATTATTAAATGCTTCTCGGAATTCGAGTGGCAGACACATTTCAACATCCGCTGATCAGAGGAGACTGTGTGAGTCAGGCCTTTGTGGTTGAATTACAGCAAAGATACCATAATTTGAAAGGGAAGAAAAAAAAGCAGAAGAAACTTGCTTGGGCAAAGAAACACAGGAATAATCATTACATGAGTGGTAATCTGTCCTTCGGTCTCATGAGTCTATATTTGATATTGTAATTATTGTTTCTTTGTTAGACATAGAGAGATTTAATGGATGGTACCTGAATGTGTGGTTTCACTGTGAAGCATGAAGGAGAAAGTGTGATGGCATGTGGGTGCTTTGCTGTTGTCAGTGTTGGTGACTTTTAAAATTGAGGGTATGCTTAACCAGAAAGGCTAAAATGACATGCCATCCCATATGGTTTGCCCTTAGTGGTGCTATCATTTACTTATTCAGGAAACACTTCAACTAGCACTTCTTTCATTATCTTTTGCATTTAAAAAAAAAAAAAAAAAAAAAAAAAAAAAACACACCTTTGACACTTTCATTGTAACTTTGAACAAATGTTTTAAACTCATGGTATCTTAAGTATGTAACTTAGTGATCCAGCATTAATGTATTCAATGTTAGAGATTTAAGCACTTATGTACGTCGCTCTGGATAAGGGCGTCTGCCAAATGCTGTAAATGTAAATGTAAATGTAAATTTAATTTTCACCTAGACAATGACCCCTAACACACAGGTTATGTAGGAGCTATTTGTCTAAGATGGAGAGTGATGGAGCGCTGCATCAGATTAACTAGCTTCAACAATTTCCCGATCTAAATCTAACTAAAATGGTTTGGGAGGAGTTAGACCGGAAAGCAGTCAACATGTTTTCAAAAACTCTGTGAACTCCTTCTTTTTCCTTTGAAAAACCTTTCCAGGTGACTAACTCATGACGCCGGCTGAGAGAATGCCGTGGGCGAGCAAAGCTGTTATTAAAGCAAAAGGTGGCTACTTAAAAGAATCAAAAATATA
This sequence comes from Tachysurus vachellii, assembly GCF_030014155.1. Lineage (NCBI taxonomy): Eukaryota > Metazoa > Chordata > Actinopteri > Siluriformes > Bagridae > Tachysurus > Tachysurus vachellii. The sequence continues at coordinate 30,655,219 of NC_083462.1, read as the reverse complement.
AAACATATTCTGGGTTATTTAACATGTTTACATTGGCTACATAATTCCATATTTGTTCTGTCATAATTTCAATGCCTTTAGTATTAATGTACAATGTTGAAAATAAAAATAAAGAAACACTGGATACGAAAGTGTGTCCAAACTCTTGAACTGTAGTGTATCTGAAATAAATTTCTTAACTATTATTTTGAAATAAACTCTTATGAAAATAAAGTAGATTGTTGACTTAATAGTAAATGACTTGAAATCAAAAAAATTCTTAACTATTATAAACTAAAAACCAGGGGGGGCACGGTGGCTTAGTGGCTAGCACGTTCGCCTCACACCTCCAGGGTTGGGGGTTCGATTCCCGCCCCCGCCTTGTGTGTGTGGAGTTTGAATGTTCTCCCCGTGCCTTGGGGGTTTCCTCCGGGTACTCCGGTTTCCTCCCCCGGTCCAAAGACATGCATGGTAGGTTGATTGGCATCTCTGGAAAATTGTCCGTAGTGTGTGAATGTGTGAGTGAATGAGAGTGTGTGTGTGTGTGCCCCCTGCGATGGGTTGGCACTCCGTCCAGGGTGTATCCTGCCTTGATGCCCGATGACGCTCGTGACCCGAGGTAGTTCGGATAAGCGGTAGAAAATGAATGAATGAAACTAAAATCCAAAAAATTATAAACTAAAAACCAAAAACTGTAAGATTGTCTAAACCAGCTGATTATGAGTGTTCTGTTAGTGCATTCAGAAATATTTAGTCATCTTTTACATCCTTATTACATGAACCTGGGTATTTTACTAGAGTTTTTAAAGGGATCTAATAAATTGCTGTTTAGGTTTCACTGTAATCTTGATTTGTTGTGAGGAAAATGTGTAGAATTTGATCAGCATTTTATTTTATAAAAAACAAAAAAAAACCCACATTTTATCACCAGTCAGCTGGCTGATCACAGATCCAAGTTTCACAATAACCAGTCTTCATTAAATCTGAATAGTTAAAAGTTAAAATATGCAGAAGTGTAGTTATAGGACTTCCCTGTTTCATTCCTGATTTATCAAATTGACATGTGCCTACTGAATATGAATATCTTTGAAATAATTAAAAATACTGAGTATTTCCAATCATAACATTACAATAATCCAAATATAATATATTATTAAAAACTATTTCTTGCCATTCCTGGCTAATTTTAAGCTTGAATCAGTCCTGATTTTGATGAATGATAATTTAGATAATTTTTGTATTTACTCCTAGACAGAAGTAAATTGATCTGCCCATTGAATACTTTATGGCTTTTTTTTCTTGCTCTTAATCAAATATATGATCCTTTGGTTTATTTCAGTATATCTCCTTAAACTGCAGAGCTAAACATTTTGTTGATCATTTCCTGTACTGTAAGTAGCTTTTTCTTGTAACTCAATTATTTCCCGTATATCCAGTATCTCTTCAATACTTTCTGATTGGCTTATCGTCTTACTAAAGGATATATATGGAATACTCCTTAAAGTGATGATTTGACATATGATGATGGCACATTTTGGTTTCTTGGCATCTAAAAACATTTTTTAAGGCCAAGACAAAATCTTCTGTTGTTTAGGATCATGGAGTTAAATTTCCATTGACCATTATTTATAAACTAATGGCCAATGGAGTTAAATTTCCATTGACCATTATTTATAATGGCGAATGGAGTTAAATTTCCATTGGCCATTATTTATAAACTAATAGCCATTGGAAGATGACAAATTTAGGCCAAATACACATCTATAGAACTGCTGGCAGCCATTATGAAAATCTCAGACACAATCTATTAGTGATGATAGAAACATATTCATATTAATGCATATTCAGTGAACAGCATCGGTGTGTGAATATAACAAAAGGGCTAAAGGTTTTACAGAGATTAGTGAGTATTGGGTTTCATTTGTCACTGTCAATATTACAACCTCCTACTGCAATATCATCTTAAGTTGTTCAGAATCAAAATCATTCAAAAAAAAAAAATAAAAATCTAAATAATCAGAATATTCCCCCAAAGAATCCCAAAATGGTTAGTTTAGCTTTCTGACAACGTTTATATTATTTGAGTCTGTTTCCATTCTGTCAGTGGACTAAAATGCCAGTGTACTGGTAAAAAGAGTTAAAACATTTAACTCTAGCATCCAGAGACCATTAGTCACTTTCCCCTGTCTCTTGGTAAAATGAAGTGCAAAAACATTATGACTAATGTTTAACCAAGTATTGTTTTCTCCCCATTGTTAATACCACAATTTATTGCGTATACAGAAAATAATAATAATAATAATAATAATAATAATAATAATAATAATAATAATAATAATAATAAACACTTAATGTTTTAAATGTGGGCACATTTTTCCCAGATTTCCTTATTTCCTGTTATTTGTCTAGTCCAGTCCATTGTCTTTTAAAATCCCTATTGTACAATATGTTTTACAAACCAAGAAAGAGGATTATGGTAAATATAGAGTTTAAGCACAGAAGGGTCAGGTATGAGAAAATCAGAGCCATTACTGATTTGATTTGAGGGCATGTTATAAAAAACTTAAGTAAAATATAATCTTTATACTGTTGTGTGACCTTTTGCCTTAATTGTCTGTACATCTCATCGTGATTCAAATAAGAGATTATAAACTGTCAAATTGTTAAACAGTGATCAAAATGTTCCTGTTGGACATATTTCTATTAATATTTGCACACCAGCTCCATAAACTTTGGGTAGCTCTTTATTCCTCTAGAAAACCGTATTCCTCTATTAATGTTTCTCTAAACGATCTAGTCCATGTCTTGGATAAGTACAAATGATATGCCTTTTTCTCAAAAATACAAAAGTCTGTTAGTGATCATTCCTTTCATCAAATTGCAAGGATATTAACTCACCCTGCGAATGATGTATTATTTGGATTACTTATTTCTTTTCCTGGCTTTTGTTTTGTAGTTACTTTCAGCAATTTACTCCAAGCTTTACTCTATTTTCCAAACCCTGTCTCTTTTGTACCATGATATTATAGCTGAAAGTAGGCAATTTCTAGAAGTAAAATTGCTGATTATACAGGAAGAATCTATGAACACCGTGAAGACAACTTAGTATCAGTTTCAATATGAATGAGGTTTCTCATACTGGCAGTCCACATAAAAGGAAAACTTTGTAGGTATGGCGTACATCTGTCGGTAAGGGTTACAAGAGTTTAACATGCTTTATTTAATGTATTAATTCCTTACTAATAATCACAACTATAAACCAATATTCCATTTAGTAGTAGTAGTAGTAATAGTAATAGTAGTAGTAATGGTAGGCAGCTCAGATATTACCTCCTTGCATTGTGCTGTATGAAATGTGGCTTTTTGGTGACACCTTGTGACCATCACCTTGTTTATGTAGAATTTATTTGAATCTAAACTAAATACATATATCTCATTATATTACATTAACTGGTTTGGCACTGTGTCATAAAACATTTTAATCATATAATAATAATAATAAAAAAAAAAAGGTTTTAATCAATTTGACTCATCAACTTTCATCAAACCAATCGGACACAAGCTTTTTTATTTAATGAGAAACATCTTCCTCTTAAGCAGCACAGCAATGTTCTGGTGGTTTAGGGTGCCCTCAGCTTCTGCTACCTGCAGGGGTGTTTTCATGACATTGTTAGTAGCCTGGAGGTTTACTTTCTCTCCACGAGTCCAGTTCACTAGCTTTTGCACTGTGCCCAAATGCGCTGTTCGACAAGCCCAATGTAACGGCGTGTCTTTATTATTGTCAACTGCATTGATCTTGGCTTGTCTTTCTAGCAGAAGACTGACCACACGTTCCTGCCCATGTTCTGCAGCCAAATGTAGAGGTGTCCTCCTCCAAGCGTTCCTCTCATTCACATTTTTATTCTTACCAGAGGTGAGGAGAGCAGCCACCACACGTACGTGCCCGTTCTTAGCAGCATAATGCAGAGCTGTACACCCATCCATGTCTTTAGCTGCAACTTTTGTCTTTGCAGTAAGCAGAGTTGAGACCGTCTGAACGTGTCCTGCCATTGCTGCCAGGTGTAATGGAGACTTTCTTTCTTTCTCAGCAGCATTGGTATTCGATCCAACAAAAAGAAGCAGTTTTACGATGGCTACGTAACCTTGAACAGCTGCCCAGTGTAGTGCTGTCCTAGCCTGTCTGTCCTGTACATGGACATCTGCCTTTCCTTCCAGAAGCTGGGACACAACCTCCTTGTGTCCACTCTGGCTAGCTAGATGGAGGGCAGTGAACCCTTCCTGAGTCACTGCATTAATTTGAGCCCCATTGTGCAGCAACAGGGCCATCAGTGCAGGGTGGTTGTGTACGGCACCAAGATGAAGTGGCATTTGCTCTTTGGGGCCAATTATGTTGGGATCCATGCCCATATCTAGTAATATCTAAAAGAAAATATAAGAACTTATTTAAAGAAATGGTGATACTTGATGCAGTGCCTTATTTAAAGTTTTTTTAATTTTTTTTTTAAAAAAGCTATTTCCTTTTATATTCAAAAGTATGAAAAGATTTAGAGCTTTAAAATTCTTTTACCATATAAATGATTTTGATTAACCAAGATCAATGTTTCTGTACACCATAAATGTGCTTTAATGTAGATTTCATGCAAAGATCATTACATACCTCTGTTATTGGCATACTGCCACTTTGAATGGCCAGATGAAGAGCAGACATCTGATTAGGTAGTCTCTTATCCAGCTCGGCTTTATTTGATACCAATACTTTAAAGACCTCCAGATTGCTCAGCTCTGTGGCAAGGAGCAGTGGTGTGTAACCCAGGTCATTACACACGTTAATATCAGCTCCACTGTCAATAAGTGCAGTCACAATCTCGTCCCAGTTCTCCTGCACCGCTTTGAACAGTATAGATTTTACTTCTTTTGGAGACATTTCTGTCTTAATGTTTCTCAGAAGCAGAGACAGCACAGACTTCCTGTTTAGCTTGAATGCAGCCTCAATAATCCCAGAGTCTATCTGAGCTCCAGCTTGAAGAAGCACGGCAGCTGTCTTCTCGTTTCCTCTGCTAATGGCATGAAACAGCTCTGTCTTCCCGTGGCCATCACGGGTGTCTACCGAGGCACCATTTCTCATTAAACTTTCTGCTAGCACAGAGTCATCTTCTATAGCAGCCATGTGCAGGAATGTAGTCTGGATCTTGAAGGTTCTTCTTTCCTCCATCACCAGTGCTCTGACTGCGTTCTCATGCCCATTTTGTGCTGCTAAATGTTGAGGGGTTTTTGAGGCTTGGTCTGTAGCATAGATTCCAGCTCCAGCCCTTACAAGAGCCACTACAGCCGCTGTGTGACCCATTTCTGCAGCCTTGTGGAGGGCAGTGTGACCCAATTGATCCTTGAAATCCAGTTTTGCTCCCTGATGAAGCAAAAAGTTTATAACCGGCACGTGGCCATGTTCTGCAGCAAGGAGTAGGCTGGTACCATAGGATGCATTTCTGTCACTGATATTTATGCCTCCTATAAGTTCCTGTAATAGTGGTACATCACCTGTAGACACTGCCTTGAGAATGGCACTTGATGATTCTTCAGGTTTTGCCGATCTCTTCTTTAACTCATCTGAGGAAGAAGGGAGCTCTGTCTTTTTTGATTTATGCTCTACTCCTTCATTCGAAAGGTTCCCAGAGGTGTCAAGTATTTTTTTAATTGGCCCTTGTCTATCTTTTTCTAGCAAATATCCAATCAGCTGCCTTCGTGTATCCTTGATATTTTCACTTAGCTGGCCCACATAGGCTTTCATGCTCTGGTAGAGGTCAGGTTGAGCACTCATCAGACAGGGGTAGAAAAATATCCTACATGCCCGTTCCCCTCGCGACATCAGGATGTTGAGCATTCGGGAGTTTTTTTCCTCTCGTGCTGTAATGCTGGACACAACCACTCTGTTCTCAGGTAGAAAAACTCCATTAGAGACAAGAAGGTCTAGTAAGTCTTCCGTGTTGGAGATTCCACCAACAAGCTCTTTCCTTCGAGTCCGGATTACTTCGATAGCATATGGATTTGTAAACTTAGTTGAACCCATGATAAATAAACCTCTTAAACATCAGTAAATGGTTAGAGCTCCACAAATGTCTTTTCTCCTTTGTGAGGTCTGAAAACAGGCGTGCCGAAAATGGCTTTAGTTATCACCAAGCGTTTAAATATCTCTTAGCAACCACATCAACAAAATGTAGATTAATGTCAACTTAATGAGTATATGTGGTGTTTTTTTGACTAGTTCTTGTTATGGCTATTGAAAATCTGTTTTATTTTAGTATACTGTATTTTTAAGACAATCTATATATATTTATATTTAGTGCCCCTTTATAGATATTTTGGACATGTTTCATTCTGCATCTTGTTTATGGCATCTCCTAGGTAATTTGATATATGACTACTGTAACTAGAACAATGATTTGTTGTTGTGTTTGTGTTCATGTATCATCAAGACTAATCCAGCACTCATTTTAGTAAATGAAAACTGCTTTTAATGTGTGCAGTGGCCTTTGAATAGCTTGAAATGTTGGACTGCATTGCATTATTATTATTATTATTATTATTATTATTATTATTATTATTATTATTATTAATATTATTATTATTATAAGTAGTAGTATTGGTATTAAACAAGTATTATTATAGTAATTATTACTATTATTATTATTATTAGTAGTAGTAGTAGTAATAATAATAATAATAATAATAATAATAATAATAATAATAATAATAATAATAATAATAATCATTTGTTTAACATTAGTAATTTATTATTTGCAAAGTTGTGTCGAGGAATATTAGAACTTTACAATACTGAAAAATGTAGTCAGTTTTTAAGATATAACCATAACTACAGTTCTTGACAAAAAAGTTTAATTCTTCAGCTCGCAATATATTTATTATAACAAAAGCTTAACCACGTGGGGGCTTAAGGGATTTAAGGCTGTGGACTTCCACTTCCCGGAAGACACGCCCACTGACTGCCTAGATGACGTTTAAGCTTCCGAAGGCTATCTTGCCTTAAATGGTCATATGGGGAACGGCTTTCCGGTATGATGTCACCTTTAACAAGCGTGGACTGTGGACAGAGAGCGTTAATATTGTATGAAATTATAAATATTGCATAAATATGGCGTCTTTTCACAGTTTGCAAAATAAAAAAATATGTACATACTATGTGATTTTATTTGCAGAATCATTGGCTTTTTTTTTTAATAAACATAAACTAGAAACAGACGAATATTACACATAATAATAATAATAATAATAATAATAATAATAATAATAATAATAATAATAATAATAATTAATAGGACTGCACTTGTTTTAGCCTTATGAGAAACCCAACAGTGCTTTACAACACTAGAGTATACAAGGAATGTGACTCATTGTATAGACGTTAAAGTAATATAATATATTGTATATTATACGTATAATATATTGTATATTGAACACAAAACCATTGGTATAAACATTTTGGTGTAGGAATTAAGTTATATATCTGATCAGCTGCAACTTTAAATTCACATTCACATCTTGTACACATATAACACTAACACATTGTTTTGTATTGTAATAATAACAATGTTGTTTAAGTTAATTTACCAGACAACACATATAATCCAAAACACCTAAACAGCTGGTGATCAGGCTTTTGCGGGGTCGATGTGGTTGTTCTAGCGTAGAGAAAACCCTGTGTTTATGGCAAGTGGGGTACTTAGTGGGGTGTCTTCCCTGAAGGGTACCTGCACTGATTTAACGTGGAGTGATGGCGCCCTCTAGGGGTACAAAACCGTAATTGACGAGGAACCAGCTAGAGCGAGATCAAAATCATAGACGTGTCTATAGAAGTTTTATAATCGACCTTATTAAGCTGGATCTGTTCTACAGTTATTAAATAATACATCCATTTTTGTTAAATGAATGTAAACTTATTTTTGGATATTGAATTAAAATGCTAACAAGGTTTATTGTTGTTACAGTGAAATGAACTGAATGTATATTTGTGAATCACTGTTTATAGTCAACTATAAAAGTGGGCAATTATAATTATACTAATGTAGCCTATAAGGGTATATATAAAGGTGCTATATTTTATTGTCTTATAGCTCAGGACATTGTTTCACAAATAAAATCACTCAGTGAATGTAATGTAAATGTTCTAATATTAATTGGTGCACAATTCCATCCAGCAGTTTGCTGATTTATCTGTTCATAAACACTTCACTGATCAAGCCAGTTATTTATCAGGTTTAGTTGATATTAAAGTGGATAAAATAGTATCTGTATTCAGACACACTTGTATTCACACTTTAACTATTTCTATATTTTGGAACTGTAGATGAATGAAAAATATCATCATCATCATTAGGCTTCTGGTCAGACTAACAAATTGTGTGGAAGTTACTGTGTATTATATTTACTATAAATAATTAAGTGAACAAAATATATTTGATGTATTGGTGTGTTAGAGAAGAGATACATGCACCTTTGCTTTAATCTCCTTCATGTTATGCATCACATGGACAGACGTGTGTGTTGGTAAGAATATGGACATTTCCATAGAGACAAGAGAACACTGTTTTCGTTTGACATACTTTTAATACAGTTCATAAATATTGATTAGTTTCTGATGAGACCAGGAAACAAACATAAAAAAAATTATGTAGAACTTTTATTACAAATGGTAAACTTAAGTACTCCTCTTTGTCTTTATTTACACATAACAATGAGTGAAACCTCATTAAAAAACTTTTTAGAAAAAGAAACTGCTGAAGCTCAACTAACTCAACGTCAATTTGATTCCGTTTAAGAGCAGAAAAAAATTACATTGCAACTCAGAAGTCAGGCAGCTTTTGTCAACAAGTTTTTTTCCCAAACTTAATTGGACGCAACTTCGTGCTTTTGGCGCGTTCTTACACAGTTCTGTCTTTCTTCTAATACTGAGTGCTCCTGTAAAGCTTAGGTCCATGCACAACTTGGTCAAAACGAGCAAGGTTGAGTCTCTTTCTGTCATTAGGAAAAAAGAAGAAACAACAATGTAACAGTGCGAGGCTCTCATGCTGTCCGGTTGTGCCCCGGTTTGTCACCAGTGAACGCAGTCGGAGGAGTTTTGAACTCCAATCCGGCCATCCTTTAACGCGCCAAAGCGCAAAGGCGCGCGGTCACACAGTTCCCGGTCCTGTTGGACTATTGCTAGTAGAGATGCTTTTACCGACCTGACGCCTCTGGTTAGCGTGTCCTTTCAGTCCGTTACGTGACAACTCCATTCGTCCTTTCTCTCCCTTTTCAGAATGTCTGCAGCTGCTGCGTCAACATGAGCTGACAGCCGCTGTTGACGTGGTTCATGACTTTCTGCTTGAGTTGTGCGACCTGTTCGCGCAGCATATTGGCGGTGGATGCCAGCTCTGAGTTTTGCGACTTGAGTGTCTTGACCTTATCCTCGAGGCGGGAGATTCTCTCCAGCTTCCTCTTGCGGCACTTGGAAGCGGCGATGCGGTTGCGCATGCGTTTGCGCTCGGCTTTGATGCGCTCCTGGCTCTCCATGTCGATGGGCGAGAGCGGTGGAGTCTCCCCGGGCATCTCGGGCACCGTCTGCGGCTCCTCTTTGAGCGCCTGCAGGCGCGGGTGCTGCACGGCCATGGTGTGCTGTTGCTGCTGCTGTGGTGGTGGCATAGACGTGGTTGTGTAGCTGCTCATGGCCGGGTTGGCGCTGGTGAAGCTCGGTGCCGTGGTGATAGCCGGGTTAAACGTGCTCAGGTCGGCGTAGACCGGTGGCTCCGAGCGCACGGAGTTGTACACGGATCCTCCTGCCACCGACGACACGGGCGCCATGGAGTTGTTGATCGTTGTCTGAGGGGTCGTGGTGACGCCGTTGGGCGGCATATGCTGGTGATGAAGCTCGGCCAGCGCTCGCACGAATCCCTCGGCGAAACCTTCTTGTTCGTCCGTGACATTTTTGGGACACAGGAACTGGGTTGGCGTTGGAGTCGTGGTAATCAGACCGTTACTGGACTGAATGATCAGGCGCTCCAGCTCGGGAGAGGCCAACTTGAGCAGGCCCACGTCCGGCGACGTGAGGATGTCACTGACTTTGGGTCGCAGGTGCGGCTTGAGCGCGCTGCTCGGGTCCGACAGGTTCAGCGTCATGTTGTGCTTCAGCGCTTTGGCGTTGTATCCGAACGCGGCGCCGTCGTGCTGCGTGAACGCGCCGTTCAGAGAGTCGTCGTAGAAAGTAGTTTCCATCTTAGTAGACATAGAAAGAGAAACCAAAACTTTTCCCGACTTTACCTTCGTCTTCTTTCAGCTTATCTCTGGACTGAAGTGTCAGAAAGCTTCAAACTTCACAGGTTACACTCCTTCTGTCCCATAACAAACTTTAGCGCGAAGGAAAAGTTCTCAAAAACGAACCAAACCACTGAAAGAACCGATCAAAACAAACGGATCTGGTCCTGTTATGAGATTTAAAAGTGTCTGCGATCGGAAAGCACACGGTTTTAAACTTTTATTTTGGATGTCAGCACTTCTCTCTGTCTCAGTTGTTCCTCTGTAGTGAAGTCTGTATACTCTGAGCTCCTCCAGCGTGGAGGCCAACCTTATCTCCTACCGCTGCAACACTAAAAATAGGCCTCCCAATGATGTCATGCCTGAAGTCTCTTATTGGCTGGAGGCGATTCGTGGGGCGTTTCACTGTGTTCAGATAAGGCACGTTGCCTAGACAACCACCAGAAGATTCTTCTCCGCGCAGTGCATTATGGGATGATGTAATGCTTCAAGTCGACGCACGGTGCATTATGGGATTACGTATTGTTTTTGACTATCTAGTTACGCGCTTAGATGTTTTGGACTGTAGAGGGATTTATATCGTGTTTCTGTTTTATCGAATATAACGTTTTAATAGCGGTTTGAAATGTTTATAAGGGGACACGAATTATTTTTTAAAGAGAATGACGGGCGTAAGAAGTCATTCTTGGCGTCGAGATTTTAAAATTAAAATCTGTACAGAAATATAGACGAGAGAGATTTAGTTCGATTCTGAAACGTACTGGAGAATTGTTTGGTTTAAAAAAAATGTTACGTGAAGTCACAGTGGTGAGACGTTTCCCTGTTCAGCCAATGGGAATGCGAGGGGGGCGGGGTTTCCAGTGGAGTGACAGCATGTCACAGGACGCGTCGGCTTTTAGGGAGAGTCTCAAAATTCCCTCTCTAGTTTTACAAGACAAATAACTAAAGCGATACATATAACAGCGTAAACATAATGTAAAATACACAATATTACATATCAGTGCTTGGATTAAGTCGTCGGCTGGTATTTTTCGAATCTATATATGGTTATGTAAACATTTTGTTTGTTTTTTCGACCAGGAATTTGACATCAGCCCTAAAGTAAGTCAAACTTATTTGCGCTCTCTGGCACGTTTCAGGCCACTGCCCAAAAACATATGACGTTGAAGCATAGTGACGTTGAAGCTTCAGTGACATATTAGAATAAAATCATAATCATAACTACACATTAATGCCTAAAAAAGTTAGTGGTTGTATTTTTTTTCATAGGATTTTAATTTTACCCCATTTCCTTAAAATCATTCATTCATTCATTCATTCATCTTCTACCGCTTATCCGAACTACCTCGGGTCACGGGGAGCCTGTGCCTATCTCAGGCGTCATCGGGCATCAAGGCAGGATACACCCTGGACGGAGTGCCAACCCATCGCAGGGCACACACACACACACACTCTCATTCACTCACGCAATCACACACTACGGACAATTTTCCAGAGATGCCAATCAACCTACCATGCATGTCTTTGGACCGGGGGAGGAAACCGGAGTACCCGGAGGAAACCCCCGAGGCACGGGGAGAACATCCAAACTCCACACACACAAGGCGGAGGCGGGAATCGAACCCCCAACCCTGGAGGTGTGAGGCAAACGTGCTAACCACTAAGCCACCGTGCCCCCTCCTTAAAATCAGAAATGTATTATTATCTTTTTTTTTAAGTTCCAATATTATATAACATAATATTATGTTATATAATATAATATAATATAATATAATATAATATAGTATTATAATATGATTTTATCTCACATATTGTTTATTTAAGTCTTATAAGAAGTATATATTTTATATTTGTAGATGCCTTTCTGCTCACGGCGGTTTTAAAGAGTGGTTGTTTACCATAAATTCTGCTAATCTGGACATTCGCCTTTGTCCCCTGTCATCGCAAAGTAGTCTGAAAATCCCAGGAGACAACCAGTTTCTGAAATACTCAATCCAGCCCGTGACTAAGATCATTTTGTTCTCCCCATTTTTATGTTTGATGTGAACATTAACTGCTATACTGGCTCATTAGATAATGGAATGAGTGTACAGGTGTTCCTAATAAAGAGACTGAGGGTATATATATCTAGATAGGAACATATTAAGACCCTAATCCAGAGACTTTGCAACGCCACTCACCCCTAATCATTCCCCTTTGTCATCTGCAGTGAAGGGGATAATAATATTTAAATCCAAAATGGGATCTGGAGGCTAATAGAAGCTGTTGGACAACACAAACTGTTGCACTGGTAAGCTGAGATAAAGAGACAACAAGAAAGTTAAGAATTGTATTGCCATCAGCAGTAGCAACGACTGAGGATAAAAAAAAGTCATCAGTGTGTAGTATGTATGTGATGGAGCTGTTGACAGATTTTTAGATATCAGTCAAGGATTACAGTCACCGAGCATCATAATTCTCAGCTTCCTCCCCTGAGGATCAGGATAAGCAAGACTTGAACAAGAGTACAGATTCTCCTAAACATGTCTTGAGTGTATTGATTAATTAGGAAGATTATAATGTTGTAAAAACACACACACACACACACACACACACACACACACACACACACACACACACAAAAAACAACTAAATGTGTGTTTGGGTACATAATGTCTATGTACACGATTATTGTGTTATTGTGTTATTACTTGTGTGTATTGCTTCAGGATTCAAGCAATGACAATGCAATTTCTCTGTATATGAATGTATGAGTAGTATTTTGTATTATTTCTGACCAGCTTCATTTGTTTTTATTCATTATATATGTGAAACACAATGGTCTAATGAAGTTTTGGTTTACATGATTGTTGAGTCAAAGCTTAAATATTACAGCATGAAGGTATCATCCTGCATCCTCATTCAGTGTATTATAATGTTTTCCCCATTAACAGAAACTGGAATGTCCAGTACAGTCCAGTTCGGCGTGGGAACTGTGACTTCTGTCTTTTGTCTCTAGACTACATACTAGGTCTGTTTAGGTGTCAGTTAAACAGACCTACTAACATGTCTGTTCAAGTGTCAGTTCAGCAGAACATTGAGGAGCAATAACATGCAGACATCTCAGTCGTTCTCTCTGTACTTTTGTCTGCCTTAAACCCGTATAAAAGCCTAATATAAATGACTTCGTCTGTACCAAGGTCATTGCCCTTTACCCTGTTATAAGAAATCATCTAGATTCTAATGGAGGAGAGGTCAAAGATCACCAAGCAATCCTGTCAAAAGTATGTTCATTGTCTGGGTGTGGCTGCAATCTTAGCGGCTATCTCCAGACTTGCCTAAGAGTAAATCAGAACCCTGGCGCTGTAGCTGGACAGAGAGAGAGAAAGAGACAGACAGAGAGAGAGAGAGAGCGCGAGAGGGAATATGTGTCTGTGTGTCTAAGAAATTGTTAGGCCTAAATTGTTAGTGGGTGGGACACAGGGGGTAGAGGGGTATATGTGGGGGGAGGGGGGGGGGGAGAGATTATATTATTGTTTCCTCTCAGCTATCTGATACAAAATCTCACAAAAAAACTATTAATATACCTATCAGATAGTATGATGTAACATAGCTGTTGAATTTCTAAAATAATCACAAATTATCATGGGCTTGAAACATTGTTAGAGTAGTCACCTAATTCTGAAGACCGTGACAAATTCTGAAGACTCATTAAAGACAACCCAATTGCAAATGGCAATAGAAACAGCAACAGATAGTTTAGCTCAGAAAAACCCCAATAAATCCATCCAAGTCCATTTGATGCTGTTGTGAAGTGTGCAGTCCATCTCTGAATGCCTGAGGTCAGTGTGCGGTTTAGAAAGTCTGTTTAAAAAGTCTAATTTATAGCCCTGAGGTCAGACATATGGTGGCCAGAGGTTGGAAAGACTGGAATGGACATTTCTGAGAAGGTATTTGTTGTGGTTGAACTTTATCAGGGGCTGAGAAAATACAGACAGTGAAAATACAGACAATATTGAATAGGCTTCAGTCCAGAGCTTTTCATGCCCAGCGATTATCTGGCAGACACAGAATTTAGGAGTCAGGAGTTAGCTGAGTTTTCTTATTCCAAGCTAAAATGGTAAAACACTTGCAGCGCTGATTGTTTAAATGTGCAGGAGAGAATGGCATTTCATTTATGGCATGTTGTTATTTTGTGGATTTGAGGCCAGTGTAGAGAAATGCTAAAAAAAAGAACATGGGTCTGATTTTATGGATCTGTGTATCTCATTATTATCCAGATTTCAGCACTGTCATTTCCTTTTAGTGCCCTTACTGAGAGACTAATGAATATTTACATAATGGGAAATGTGTTCATACAGTTGAGGCATGTGGTTTTATATGAACATTCGTGTCAGCTGAAGTGGTTAAGTCTCAGAGTGCGTTTGTGTTAACCTTTATTTTTTTTTCCTTCTCCTGATCCCCCTCCCCCCCATTTTTCCACCAGTCCCTCAGCAGCTCAGTAAAGCCAACATAAACGGGGGTGTGACCCATGCCATTGTGTTTGTGCTGCACATGGTCTCTTAAAGTAAAGAGAGGGTTCACACATGCACACACACACACACACACACACACATACACACACAGTCTCTGTACGTCTGTCCTTACTACAAGTACAGGCAGGAAATCCGTTGCCTTGAAAACAAGTTTTTAGTGGGCCTCCATTGTGTTGTGTTCTTTCCAGAAGAGCTGAGAGCACACGTGAGAGGGGTCAACTTCCTGAGCTCTCTCACTGTCGACACACATACAGTAATGAAACCACCTTCTATTTACCCAACACAGACATTCACACCCTTACATACATACATACATGCATAGAGGCATACACACACCCAAGTCTACATTCTGCACAGAACTGGAATTCCTCTTATGGAGGATGGATGTTCATTCTTCATGTCTTCATGTCCTTTTATAATTTTAGAAAACGTATTTCTTACCTTTTCCGGCACATTACACTATTGTTGCTCCAGTAGTGTGTGAGAGCGATAGCAGTGTGTGTACTCTTGTACTGTATGCTGGGAGAGATTGGGACTTTCTGTAGTTCTGCCTAGTGTCCTTTTCCTTGGCTTAGTATCAACGTGATCACTAATTCCACAGAGGTTTTCCCCTCCAAGAACTGCTGTTGTTTCAGCTGTTGAGGAAGAAGAAGACAAAAAATCCTGTCCCTCAATGAGCTGTTTGCTTAGCCAGCTGTGTCCTCGTGGACAATATGCATATTTTTTCCTTTATGGCCGATATCACTACCTCACGCATAATACCAGGAAGGTCATCAAGAAATTGCTGGATATTTGGTGGAGTTTTGGGAAAACTGTTAGCACCGGTTTCAAGGAAAATCATTGATCGCATTCGTTTATTTCAATCAACAAATAAAAAATCCTGTAATACGAGAACCTGTTGTGCTCTAATATGTCCCTGTTGGTTGGCAGTTAAAGGCTTCATAAAAAACAGGTGTTCTCCATATGTAGAGCTTGGGCAGGACTCAGACTATTAAATCTATGAAATCTCTATCTAAAGACTGCAGAAAGAAATGGAAACCATGAGTGTGCGTAGCATCCTTACATCTAATATCTATTCAAGCTGAATTACAGATTCTGTATATTATCTTGTTTCTAAGAAATGAAATGTTCAGTGATTAAGTTTGAAAAATGAAGCAGGAAAGAAGCTGGAAATTGGACAAGGACTACGATAAAGGCCAGGAATTATTTTACCATAGAGTATATCCTAACAGAATATTCTTCACATACAGTAGACAGTATCCGTTTTTTCTGTTCGCTCCTAGAGCCATTTAATTTTCTTTCATAGCATTTCTTTTCTCTCTTTACTGCTGAAGGTTGTGGATAGGCAAGAATATTCAGTAAAAGACAACCAAAATATTTCAGATTTATGATTTGGTGTGGGAGGGTTTCTAAAACTGAATATGTGGAATTCTTTTTGTTGAAGCAAATTATTCTTCATGAATGTATGTTATTCATGTTGCAGCACTTTGGTCTTGGAAATCTTCACCTCACTAATATAATATAGGGACACAGTGTATATAGTGCTGAATATTTTACTTTTTAATTGAATAATAGGGTGATGGAGTGAGCATGTGAGTGATGGAGTGAGCATGTGAGTGATGGAGTGAGCATGTGAGTGATGGAGTGAGCATGTGAGTGATGGAGTGAGCATGTGAGTGATGGAGTGAGCATGAGTGATGGAATGAGCATGTGAGTGATGGAGTGAGCATTTTAGTGATAGAGTGAGCATTTTAGTGATTGAGTGAGCTTGTGATTGATAGAGTGAGCATGCGAGTGATAGAGTGAGCATGTGAGTGATAGAGTGAGCATGTAAGTGATGGAGTGAGCATGTGAGTGATGGAGTGAGCATGTGAGTGATAGAGTGAGCATGTGAGTGATAGAGTGAGCATGTGAGTGATGGAGTGAGCATGTGAGTGATGGAGTGAGCATGTGAGTGATAGAGTGAGCATGTGAGTGATAGAGTGAGCATGTGAGTGATAGAGTGAGCATGTGAGTGATAGAGTGAGCATGTGAGTGATAGTGAGCATGTGAGTGATAGAGTGAGCATGTGAGTGATAGTGAGCATGTGAATGATAGAGTGAGCATGTGAGTGATAGTGAGCATGTGAGTGATAGAGTGAGCATGTGAGTGATAGAGTGAGCATGTGAGTGATAGAGTGAGCATGTGAGTGATAGAGTGAGCATGTGAGTGATAGTGAGCATGTGAGTGATAGTGAGCATGTGAGTGATAGAGTGAAATGAACGGTTCTGAAAAATGTAGAATTTTCATGTAGGGCCACCATAGTGCTGCCATTGTGCTTGTGTGACTTGCACCAAATGTTCTGTGTCACCTGCCACCCTCAACTCTTTAAAACAAACCTGTTGGTGAAGCAATGCCTTGACCCTGAACTGTTGACCGTGACCCAGCTGCATAATTGAATACGGCGTGTGCGCCGCCTTAGCTCTGTTACATACCTGTCAAAAGCCATTCTCCGAAATGTTCACTGTTTGCTATTACTGGCTAATTTGTTAAATGTCATTTCTTTCTCTGCTTTTAGAACTGAGACAGAAGCAACTGTTGCTGTTGTTGTTGTTTTTTACCCAGAACAAGGTTTCAGTGTCAGAATCATCTTGATTAGCGTTGGATTTTGACTGAACCCTAATGAATGTTTTCTCAAGGAAGTAGAAGAACATAGTCAATGATGAGTACATTTCTTTCTTTAGTTTATAGACCTTGCACTTGCCTGAAATATGAGCTGGCTTATTAATACTGATCTAACACAAGACGTACGTATGCTTTCTTAATTATTCTCATGATTAAAGCAAGATTATTAAGGCTGAGTACTTTATGTACTTTTAATTTTCAGTGTCAGTGCAAAATATGAAAGGCTGGAACTATATGTCAGAGCAGCCTTTTACCTCCTGATTGATGGTGTGGCAGTAAAAGGTTGAAATATCATGTCAAATCATTCAGCCATCGGTGTGCATGCACTTTTACAGCCTTTGCAGTCTCAAGCCTGTCAGTTTTATGTCTTTTTATGGCTGCAGACAGTGGAATTACATTATCAATATTGTCTCCCTCTTCTTCAGCTGTTCATCCATCACCATATTGCCCTTCACCTTAGCAGAGAGAAATGCCTCGCCTTGTTTCATGACATGTTAAGTTATCTCCGAGAGCTCCTTTAATTAATGTATCTGTACAGCGCAACAAAAAAGCGCAGACAGTGATTCCCAAAAGTCTCCCAAGGGGAGGGAGGTGGGCCACCATTCAGAGTTTATTAGCACTCCTAATTAATTGCCATTGAAGCATGATGATTAATTGCTGTTACATTGTCACTTATTAAATCCAGGGACTCATTGATTGCACTTATTATCTGTATGTGATAATTCAGATTGAGATGTATTTTGTGACTTCACTATGGAACATGAAGGATAGTCTGTTGCAGTTGACTGGTATCTATAGGACAGTTAAAGTCACACAGGTCAAAGGCTTTTTAAACATACTTCATATTACTTTCAGTAGTACAAGTTACTGTACATAGCTGCACATTAATGTGTATAAAAGACCAGCAGTACTAGAGGTAGTCTACCATATTTCTTAAGGTGTAATATTTGGATTTGTCCTCCATGGCTTTGGAGGATAAGCAACCCGTTCGCAGTAGGGAGTGGATAATTTATGGCCTCGAGCGTGCAAATGTATGCGTTCATGTGTCTGTTCTCTTTCCAGCTAATTTACCTTATGAATCCAAATGTGTCCGTTAACATTTAAGTGAAATCACCCACGCCCTAATGTTGGCAGCCTGTTAAGGTTATGCAGGTCTATTTAGAGAATTGTGTACACACACACAAACACACACACACACACACACACACACACACACACACACAC
Organism: Tachysurus vachellii; assembly: GCF_030014155.1. Lineage (NCBI taxonomy): Eukaryota > Metazoa > Chordata > Actinopteri > Siluriformes > Bagridae > Tachysurus > Tachysurus vachellii. Next base: position 30,636,536 of record NC_083462.1, on the reverse strand, counting down.
ACACACACACACACACACACACACACACACACAGAACAGGTTCTTCTGGCCACACTGTGGTTGCTTTGTGAAGCTGCCAACGTGCTTAATTGACTAGCACTCCAACCTGTCTGCTCACAGGTGAACCAACTTTTCTAACTCTCTGGGTCGCCGACGTCCAGCCGTGAACCAGACGCTTATTTGGGCCTAAACCTGACATGTGACAGACAGGTTAGCCCTTTCCTAACGGGATAATATTCAAGGAGCCTGTTTGATTTCTTTTTGCTGGAAGGCTGCGTCAAAACCTTTAACAGAAATGTGTGTGTCTGATTCAAGGGAATGATCAGTAGTTATTACACAGCACCGTGTCGCTGAGCTCATGGGCTGTACTGTTTGTACAGGTGCCCAACAATGTGGTGCTCTGCGCTGAAGCTTTTCCAGCCCATATCCCCCTCGTATGGTGTATGGTGACGGTGGTCTTTAGGAGCCCCTTGCTCCAACCAGCTCTCATACACACACTTCTCAGCATTTTGAATGCATACTCAATCATGTCTTTCCCTCTCCTATACACAGACAGTTATATAGGGAAAGGTGAAGATGTATTTGTGACTATGTTCCAGACACATTGTGCATTGTATAAACATGACAATAGCTGTTACCTTTGTCTTGAACTGGCACATTAGAGATTAACATTATGATGTTGTGGGTTTTTCGTATATTGTGAAGCAAGCACACAGGCTTACGGGTAGCAAACTGTTACTGGAAGTTGTGTAGGTGTCATTCTCTTAATTTCTTTTTGGTCTGTAGCCACAGATGGCTTATGATGTGAGCTGTTTTCTATGACACCATTACAAACTGCAGACGAACGCAAAAAATGCATGCTTTTATATTATGCCTTTATACTCTAACTTTGTGGAGATAAGTGCCTTTATACTTACCCTGCCATTAAGTATTTAATGATTTCAGCAAAGCCTGGCCTCTGTAATGTACACAGCTGTGTGTTGAGTTCGATCTGGTCAATTATTAATGAATTATTAATGCTGTAATTGGGCCAGATGGCATTATGTGCAAGGTTTGCGCAGACATCTACAAAGACATCAGTGATGGGTAAATTGACTAAGTACCTCTTAATATGAGTTATACCGACCATGGATCGAAAATGATCCTCACTCTTGTGTTATGATTATTGCTGACTAAAGCAACAAATTGGAGAATTATTTTCTACCTTATGCCTTTCTTTTTTTTTTTTTTTGTATATTAATAGAACTATTCTTAGAGCATGATCTCTCTTGTTATGTAGGGAAATTTACTTTTTTTTTTTCTCTACATCCTCAAAATTCAGTGTCGTGTACCAGGAATCTGTTGTTCCTTCTTCGTCAAACGCTTGTGGCTTTTTTTGCACTATAATTGAATGGCATTCTAATTTGACTCTAAATACCGTTTCCTTTTTTTTTCCTGACCTGAGGCTTTTCTAGACAACATTAGTGAAAATATTATGAAGCCATCTCTAGTTCAGCGAGCAATTTCCCCTTAGCTAACCATGCTTTCCCTCGTGTTACTGTGACACTGATTCTTTCTCTTTCTATGTTTTCCTCTTTTTCTTTAAATTCCCAAAAATCCTCGAAGACTCCAGACTGAGTCTTCCTTCTTCTACAAAGCTGTATGCTTGCAGCTCAAATCCTCTGTTCATTAGAAGTGTCAAGTTGTTGTTAGAGGGCTGTAAGTTAGAGGGCTGCCTGTTCTCAGCCATGCTGGTTGTGCCTTTGTAGGAAATTTTAACCAGGAATCCCACGTTTTCTAATCCAGCTTGTATTAAATGTTATGCTAGTGGACATAGCTTTCCATATAAATTGTTTTAAATGATATCACAGTTTTAGATTTGGTTTGAACATGGTGGGGTTTGAAGTGTGATATTAAATAAATGGAAAAATCAGCTTTTTATATTTACAGTGTCATTACATCATGTCCATCTGCTTATCTATCTATCTATCTATCTATCTATCTATCTATCTATCTATCTATCTATCTATCTATCTATCTATCTATCTATCTATCTATCTATCAACCTTGATCATTTGAATTTTAAAATAAAATTTAGCAAGCATAACACAAGGTTGTTTTCCTGCAAACTTGTTATATTGATAGTTGTGACTAAAGGTGTTCTGCAATGAATTAGCTAGCGAGCTACAGTAAATGTGAAGTGCTGTTCACTAAATTGTGCCATATGATCTTTCCTCCTTCTGAGTATTACCATGTTTTATTTATTTATTTATTTATTTGTATTTTGCCATTCTCTCTCTGTCTGTCTCCGACCAGCAATGCAAAATGGCCTGCAGAGCATCTCTTCTCTTCTCTTCTCTTCTCTTCTCTTCTCTTCTCTTCTCTTCTCTTCTCTTCTCTTCTCTTCTCTTCTCTTCGTCTTTAAAGCTACCTGTGGTCTGGTCTTCCAGCCACACTGAAGTTATCAAGTGTTGTGTTGTGAGGTGAAAGTTGGGTGATACATAGGAGGGCTTTTAGTATCTTTATTATGACAAACTCACGATTGGGGGTTGATGTGGTTAGCCTGGAAACTACGTCTAAATTTGAGAAAGGTTTCTAGAAAGGTTTTTTTTATTTTTTTATTTATTTTTTTTTCTACCAGGTGAGATACAGTAAGCGATCATATAAAGAAGAGAAGATGACTGTGGGAGAGTTGTTTAGCTGTTTAGCTTTATGAGTTGGACTGAAACCATGCTTAGGTTTATATGAAAGTGTTTATACAACCTCTGAGAAATTTCCACCTGAGAAAGCAACAAACTAAAAAAAACAAAAAAAAAAATCTACTTTACCTCAAGTGACATTTGTATGCTTCTCTCAACATGAGCTCGAGTAACACGGCTTCCTCCCAGTGCTTCGGTGCTCTTGCTCTTCTCTTGTCCTCCCTCTTGAGCGGTGTATAATATTGATCTGTGATCACATTTCATAGCTGTTAGACTCAATCTGATACACATTGGCTTGGAGCAGCCCTCATACTTACTCTCTCACACTCTCTAGTTCTCTTGCGGTCTCTGGAGACCTGTGCTATCACCAGACCAGAGACCTCTTACACACACACACATACGCACTCACACAAACACACACACACACACACACACACACACACACACACACACACACACACACACACACACACACACACACACACACACACACACACACCACACACAGGCTGCCTGTTACTTAAGCCCAAAGAAGAGCACATTTCATGCAGCCTTACAGGATCAAATGTCTTGGGTAATGTAGTTTGTATTTAATATTGATTTGCACAGATTTTAGACAGTTAGGTTTATCTTTAATGCGATAACATTTGTAATTATCGCATTTGATGTGATCAGAAAAGTTTAGATTCACGCTTACACTGAAAAGAGCTTGGGTTATGATTGTGTTCTGTTCCAGGAAATAATCTTCTTATCAAATTAAACGTCAAGAAGGCTCTTCAGTTGAAGTGTCGGTTTATGTGTGATTATGTGTACGTACTTGTCTCAGAGTTTATGAATTTCCACACACAAAAAAAGGAGGTGGAAATCTGGTGAATATTTGAGTGATGGATATTGTGTTTACATCTTTCACCTCAGTGAGGCTGACAAGCAGCATGTCAGTGTGTCTTTATTACTGTGAGAGAGAAAAAGAGAGAGAGAGAGAGAGAGAGAGAGAGAGAGAGAGAGAGAAAGAGAGAGAGAGAGAGAGAGAGAGAGAGAGAGAGATTTTGTTGTCAAACTGCTTGGCCCAGCATTGGTTGCCATGCCAACCGAAACAACAAATATTTAGAGCTATGTAGCACCTTCTTTCGAAATTCCAGTTCCAGGCTCCAATCAAAAACCCCCTCCTATTTTTTTTCTTCTTGTCACTAGAATGGTGTCTTTGTCTGGTGGTAGTGAACTTGAAAACACTGCTGAGGTGTGCAGTGTTTTCACTCAACACTCACTCACTCACATTCAAGTGGTCTCTCTCTCTCTCTCTCTCTCTCTCTCTCTCTCTCTCTCTCTCTCTTGTCTCTGCTTCATCTATAGCTGTGTGTGTGTGTGTGTGTGTAATTTGGACAGGATAAAAAAACTTGTTTGAGAATTCACAAAATATATTTCATGCAAGTGTTTGAATTTGTTACCCTTGATTATATAGTAGGGGGGCACGGTGGCTTAGTGGTTAGCACGTTCGCCTCACACCTCCAGGGTTGGAGGTTCGATTCCCGCCTCCGCCTTGTGTGTGTGGAGTTTGCATGTTCTCCTTGCATGTTGCGTGAGTGAATGAGAGTGTGTGTGTGTGCGCCCTGTGATGGTTTGGCACTCCGTCCAGGGTGTATTCTGCCTTAATGCCCGATGACGCCTGAGATGACGCGGAGGTAGTTCGGATAAGCGGTAGAAAATAAATGAATGAATGAACGAATGAATGATTAGAAAGTGTAGCTCTGTCTTGACACCATTGCTGTTGCAGCTCTGACCCTTTCTCATCACATGGCAGCCATGGCTTGTTAAAGCAGCCCTTCACGATGGCCAGTCTGTCCACAATGACTCTGTAGTTTGTTGTTTGCATTAGTGTGTATTAATGAAGTGAGGTTCACGAGCAGTCCCTTATCGTGTGTGTGTGTGTGTGTGTGTGTGTGTGTTTAAATGTAATTTGTAAATAAACCATTAACTTTCATTCCAGTCTCTCGATGAAGAAGAAAAATACATCAGTTCATCATTAGTGCAAAATTTATAACATTTAAGGCTGTGGAGTTGTGGTGGTTTAGGGGACTAATGATCATCATCCGGTTTCTCTACTTTCACTAGTCTCTGTACCAAAGTGTAAGTGTATTTCTACAGTGTATCTCTAACATGTCTTTTTGTTTAAAAATGTCAGGTCCATGCATAGATTAAAACCAGGACACCAGCTCACTTTTTGCTCATTTATTCATTTTTAATTTTTTTCATCTTAACAGTTTTTTAAACAGGATTGTAAAATCTAGAACATTTCACTTGAATGTGGAACTTAAGAAAGAAAGAAAGTGTTTTTTCTTTTGTTTGTTTGTTTGTTTTTTTCCACTTATTGTATACCCGCTGTGATTTTAAGAATACTTTGTACAAGCCAGGCTCTGGTATAAATAAAAGACATTCTTTAATTGGAACATTTTATTGCTGTAGAAATGTTCACTCCTTTTGCGTGCCATAAAGCTTTGGGTTGTAAAAATCAGAGGGCATAATGTTCTTTTCCTCCTCCTCCATTCCCTCTTTCTCTCTCTCTCCACTGCCATAGCTGACCTTGACCCTGATGCTATCTGAGGAGCTGCAGCAAAGATACGGTGTGTGTGTATGTGTGTGTGTGTGTGTGTGTGTGTGTATGTGTGTGTGAATACATGTCTTCCCATAAAGTTTGTATGCTGTGTGAAAAATAAATGTCAAAAATATGTAAAATGCAATATTTAGGCTAATTTATTCTATTTAATGCACATTTTGCAGTCGTGTGTGTGTGTGTGTGTGTGTGTGTGTGTGTAAGAGAGAGAGAGAAAGAGAAAGAAAGAAAGAGAGAGAGAGAGAGAGAGAGAGAGAGAGAGAGAGAGAGAGAGCACTTGTATAGTGTTTTTCCATCAGGCAATATCTTAATATCTCTCTCTCTCTCTCTCTCTTTCTCTTTCTCTCTTTCTCTTTCTCTCTTTCTCGTTCTCTCTCTCTTTCTCTCTTTCTTTCCCTTTCTCTCTCTCTCTCTCTCTCTCTCTCTCTCTCTCTCTCTCTCTCTCTCTCTCTCTCTCTCTCTTTCTCTTTCTCTCTCTTTCTCTTTCATATGTGGTGTTTCACTTCTGCCCTTTGCCCAGAAAACTATTCAGAAATCACCAGAGAAATACCAAACAGACTTTTTCAGGCTGCATCTCATTAAGCAAGCGTGAAAGATCAACAGGGAGGAAACTAATAACATATAAAAGTTATTATACATAACACAATTAATGATATGATCAATCTGAGATGCTTCAATGCTCTACGTTGTGTATATTATTAATAATAACACGAGACTAGTCAAGCTGAACTACTATAGCATTGTTACACTATTGCACTGATTTTTTTCATGTTGGTCTGAAAGAGAAGTTACATGATGTTAATAATGGAGTGAAAATCCTCAACATTGGACTCAACACTATTCAAATTAAAATTTTATTGGTCACATACACGGTACAACATGGTAGTGAAATACTTTTCTCAACTGTCCGTTTTATAAACAATAAAAAACACTCTCACTCTCATTCATCTTCTACCGCTTATCCGAACTACCTCGGGTCACGGGGAGCCTGTGCCTATCTCAGGCGTCATCGGGCATCAAGGCAGGATACACCCTGGACGGAGTGCCAACCCATCGCAGGGCACACACACACTCTCTTTCACTCACACAATCACACACTACGGACAATTTTCCAGAGATGCCAATCAACCTACCATGCATGTCTTTGGACCGGGGAAGGAAACCGGAGTACCCGGAGGAAACCCCCGAGGCACGTGGAGAACATGCAAACTCCACACACAAGGCGGAGGCGGGAATCGAACCCCCAACCCTGGAGGTGTGAGGCGAACGTGCTAACCACTAAGCCACCGTGCCCCTCAATAAAAATCATGTAACTGTAAATAGAATAGGGTTATAAATGGGGATGTAACCAAATGAAATAAAAGGGTAAAACAAAGAGGTAAAATAAAATAAGAAATGAACTACAGTGGCATTTATCTGTACATTAGAAAAATAAAATAGATAAATTTAGTTATTGATGAAATACAGTGGGATGAATACAGGATGTTGATTATATAGCTGGACTTATTAGACTACTAGCTCTTGCTCTTCATTTAAGTTCCGGTTTATTTTCTCAGCTGGACAAAACAACACAACTCTAGATGAAATCAATCACATGTACGTCTATTTGCAGAATTGTTTTTGAAGTCTTTATCAATAAATATATCGAGACTCGTTCAATAGGTCACTGACTGGATCTTCGTTTGGATGTAATAAATTTTTTTTTTTGCTAGTGTAAATATTCCAGGAAGATGTACAGAGTCTGTGGGAAGTTCGTTCCACCACCCAGTTGTCTGATCTAAGAGACTAATAGATAATAGTGATAAAGTTATAGTGTGGTCTGGTGTTTGGTGTGTGTGTGATCACCGCTGGAATACGATGGCTTTATAAAAGACCTTTATGTTAACAGTCAGCACAAAGTCTTTAACGTTACAGGACACATATCTAGATTTATGTGAAGACATCCATTTCACATGTAGTTCAGGCTTCAGCAAAAGTTCAGTGATGCTCCAGTTAAAGATAGTTGAGTCATTCTGCTTGTTACACTTACAGTAATCTTTTAATGAATTCAGAACCTCATAAATGTCATCAATATAAATGGTAAGCAGAGAGATATTGTGTGGAGGCATTTGGACTTTCTGTAAAGTCTTGCTTCGGTTTAACCTAAGCAATCGAAAACAAAGCAGATTGTTGTACAAGTAACCCTGTTTTTTTTTTGTTTTTTTTTCTTCTTCCAGTAATCAGGCTTAGAAAACTCGAACAAAACTGAAGGAATGTAATTAAGTTAAAGAAAGACAAATGACGAGAATTCGGTCTGATATATTCTCTCATAATTCTCTCACACATTTTATCTCTGGAATTTCGTGTGTGATTAAGTTTATGGGGTTGTGTTCAAATATTGGTATGTGTGTGTGTGTGTGTGTGTGTGTGTGTGTGTGTGTGTGTGTGTGTGTGTGTATCATTTACAATTAATGAATACATGTCAGGAATGTGCCTCTTACGTTTATCATTAATCATTGCTAACATACTGTTACAGAGGACAATTTGAGCATAAGCCAAAATGTGTGTGTGTGTGTGTGTGTGTGTGTGTACACATGTGTTCATACCACAAAGGTTGGTATTTCACCCCATGCAGTCCAAGGTGAGTTTCGGATGGAATTTTTCCCATCTCCTGTTTATTCTTGCTAAACCAGTTGAACTACAGTTCAACTACATGTTTCAACCAACTGTCTCTCTTCTTTTTTTTTTTTTTTTTATTCATTCGCTTAAAATAAAGACATTTCTATTAGTGTCAAATTTGTTTTGACATCTGATCTTCATATAAGACACTTCATATAAGATACTTTGTGAGGATCAAAACAGGAAGCCAGGTCTGATTTGTCAGATTCAGGAATTAGATGTGATGGGCAGGACATGTTGTACACATGGAGGACAACTGTATACCAAATCAGGCCTTGTATGGTGAACTGAAAATTGGCAGGCACTCAAAATTGGCAAGCGACGGAAACGTATATCATGATCGCATCACAATAAAATTGAAAGCCGTAAGAATTGACGTCAATAACAAGAAAAGGATTGCACGATCCGGAGGAAGATGGCATTTAAGAACGTACATACCTGGCATGCCGGGCGGTAAAAATTGTAGACACGTACACATGAGGAAATTGATCTGCAAGACGAGATCAGGAACAAATTGACGTGTCGAAAACGTGAGTGAGCCATAAGCCATTAGCTTATGTATGGAATGCTTTATAATTCAATGGAAAAATTCTGTATGTTGGATATACAGATTGAGTTTAAAGCAGACACGGAAATCTTCTCACCCTGGTACATTTGTTCATTTGGGAACTTTTTGTGAGTTGAAATATCCTGAAACATCTACAAACAAGTTTATATGAAACTTCCACCTGAGACCACCATCTGGTTGAAAGGCACCAGCTGTGTATATTTATGTAGCCTGTAAACAGTGTGTGTGTATGTGTGTGTTAGGGGCTACAGTATGGAATGCCCCATCAAGAATGCCCTTATTTTCATTTCCTGTTAGTGAGACCAAGGACTAAGAAAACGGCTGCCGTTAACTCTGTGTGATTCTAGGATCGGTGTCTGTCGGGTGTCTGGGTCATGCCTTAACAGCCAAAGGTTTAACAACAGGAACCTGAAGGTTGTTGGTTTGAATCCCAGCTGGAGCACTAAGGGATGTTGACTTAGTAGGATTGCAGTGGACGTGCTAATTTCCAGGCTTTTTCCATCTGACCCTTTATTTGAGAAAGATATTCAATTTCCTCTGTGTGTTCCTGCCCTTGCCCTCTCCTGCAGTCACCTTCACGGTCTGTAGCTGAAATCAGAAAGATGTGAGGAAGTGAAACTTGGCTGTATGACTTTGTGTGCTGGTTAAATGCAGTACTGTTTACAGTCATGTTGATCTTATCAGTGTATGTGCTGGTAAAAGATGCCGTGTACCAAGTTTGAGGTATATGTCTAGTCATATTAATAAAACTGTTTGTACAGATTAAAAAGATAACATTTGTTTATCTCGCTCATTTTTTTAAATCATTCATAAAAACAGCTGTAGCTTAGAATGATTGTGGCAAGGCAAAAAGCATAAATGTGTTAGCCAGTTAGCATCATGTGGTCTAATACAGTTTGTAAACACCAGTGAACAAAACTAATAATGAGGCAAGATACAGATAAAAGTATTTTATACTTTTAATTTCTTAGAGATGAGTGTAAATGTATTGTAGCTTAGAGAAAACATTTGGATTATTCCATGGCTAAATTCTGGAGCCTGAATGAAAAGAGCCAAATGCGACAAAAGTTTTTTTTTTATTTTTTTAAACTAAAATAGTATTTCTTCTGCTCATAACATACCATGACGTCTAAAATTAGGAAAGGAACCATAACATATTTTAGCAAAATCATGTTTTTTTTCCACTCATTAAAACTTTACATTAAATCACGCCTATGTTATGTGTCTACAAACACCGCATTGGGTAATGAGCCAGTTTAACAAATACACAGCTAGAAACAACCACTCTGCCTAAAGATCTCGAAATCCTTGCTAGCAAAGTACAGTTTCCTCATGCAACGAATGCTGATCATGTCGTTGGATATTTACGTAGTAAATATTTTTGTAGTCAAACTGACAAAAGCCTAATCAAATCCCTTTGCAATCAACTGTCGATTGTATCGGACTTTAATAATAACAGTTCAGAGAGAAGCTTAGTCAGGAAAATTTGAAACATCAGGTCTGGTTCATAAAGATCCAGGCTGTGTTTAGTTGATTGACAGACTGAGTAATTAATAACAGAAAGGAATGATTGGGGGTCTGGTGAGTAAATTAACTTTTGTTTTCTTAATCTGGCGAATGTCAAACTCCAGCAATCAACATGGCAATCTACACTTGCTTTTAG
>NC_083462.1:30546361-30621361 GCF_030014155.1 Tachysurus vachellii | reverse complement strand
ATGAAATAACCAAATATGTGTGTTTATGACAGTGTTTATGTGTTTGTGTCTCTGTATGGCCAAAGGTTTGACCTGATCATCACAGACAAAAAACCTGTCTTTGTCTATGTATTCTATAGTTTCAAATATATAGTTATTATATCTTCGTATCAATCACAAGGGCCACTCATGGTTCAGAACATTTGCAACAGACAGGGCTGAGGGTCTTGCTCAAGGACCCAGCAAAGCTAGTTTGACAGTGCTTAGATTTTAACCCTTACCCTTCAAATCTGTAGCCCAGAGCCTTAACCACTGAGCCATCACTGCCAACAAAACATCTGGGATTCTGAGAAGACTGGTGCCTAAATTCAGACGTTAGATCTTGAGTAACCTGCAATTCAGGCTTGCTACTGTCATAATTTCACATTCTGTACTGTTCTGTAAATATATTTCTTTTGCCTCTTTGTCATGGTCATTGTTTGTTCATAAGCTTTGACAGGCAAATTTGGGGTGTGCCTTGGGCAGAGTGCTGTATCGTGAAGAAGCAGCTGTCTCTCTGTCTGTGTGTCTGTTTGTCAGCCTGGGTATAATTTCATTCCATCAAGGCCTCCAGGATGCCAACATTAATATATCTCAAAGAAGGAGCAATGCGATTGTGGTAGAGCAAAATTGTGGCCATCGTGCTTAAGAGCAATATACTTATAACTGTAGGTGAGATTCACCCAATCGTTCATCTTGCCACTTGGAATTCCTTCTGAGAGTGCTTACTACTGTGTGGTCCTACACTGGGTAAAGAAAGTTAGACAGAACCAAACACAACCATAACATAGTTCATAAGCCAGGAGAAACTGCAAAGTGCCAAAAATAGAGCCCATACCATTCTCCATTTCTGGCTCTGAAGTTCTATTTGGAGAAGGAAAAGAAATGTGTTTGCCAATGAATACATAATGAAATGCAGAAGTCTAGCCAGTATTTTTTATTTACCTCTTTGACTAGACAAGCAGATTTTGGGTGTGTGGGTCAAACTCCAATATATTAGGCTCTGGTCATTCACATTCTATGTAAATCACACACTGTAAGTGAGCCTGCATTAAAACAGATTTGTACTTGTACAGTATGTGCTTTGGAATGGCTCCTGGAAAGATTCATCTTGTGTCGCCACAATTAAAAGGACACATCCATTGTTGTTTTTCAGTTACAGAAGCTGCAATAGAAAGCCTTTTGTGTGAAATTTGTTTAAATTGGTCCCACTGATCAGCTTCAGTGTACTAACACACGGCCACATACTGTAGACATACACAAAATGTGGCTCACCTCATGGTCTCATTACATTCTGAGAAAGTGAGCAGTGAAGCCTGAGTCACGAGCTGCTTAGAATTAGATTACTTTAGCCTTCACTTCCAGGCAGCTCCTACCTAATGCAGAAATGCATGTTTTCCAGTAAGACCAACATTGTTCACTACTGTTGCTAAGTCAAAGGATAACAGGCTTGTAGATCATTTACGACTTAATTTAAAGGTTTAGCCCCCAGAGGGAAAGTGAGAGAGGGAGAGAGAGAGAGGGAGTGTAATGAAATAAAACAGATTTTATGCTAATTGCGTCCGTGCACGATAAAGTGCACTAGGTCCATTTAGCTTATTGATTGAGAGGGAGCTGTGGAGCAGCCGTCAGTCAGTTCAGCATGCCACTGGGAACAGGCAGAGTAACACCGTCAGGAATACAGTGTACTCAGATGATCCTGATTCTGGGTAATGGAATAATGGAAAGGCTGGGATGTTGCTTGATTTTTTTTTCTTTCTTAAATGCATTTCACTCCCATCTTTACCTCCATCTATATCTATTGTTCCTCTTCAGTTCTCTACAAGGGTCATTTCATGGGGTCTGTGGAGGCCAAAATAAAGAAAGGCTTTAACACATTCCTGAAGGAGTTTTGAACTTTGAATCAGGTGCACAAGCGTATTCTGTTTCACTAGCCTCAAGCTGTGGGTTATTAGTTTTCCACTTCTTACATTATCAGGTTAGCGGTGTCTTTGTATTGTTTTTTTTTTTTATTCCCCCAACACACACATACCCACGTTTAAACTATCCTAATAGTCGGGTTAGAGGTCATAGGCCTTGAGGGTATAAGGTATTTTTCTGGGTAACTGTAAACCAAGTACTTAGACAAAACCAAATCCTACAGTGTCAATGTGCTAATAGAGTTCAGGGTAAAATGCAAGGCATGTGTGTATCCATGGATGTATATGTGTGATGTATATATGTAATGTTGGTCATTTTTAATGTTTATGCACCTTCTTGATGTCTACTCACTTCTTGTATGTAGTTGTAGGTTTTATGGATTTGCTCCTCATTTGCATAACACTAATCCCTGTTCACCTTTCACACCCATTTCACCATTCCAATGGTCATGACACCTGTTTTTAAATATTTTTTATTTTGCAAATCACAGTTTCTAAATTTGAAACACCTTTGGTGAATTTATCACATAAAACTGCTACCAAGTGGGGATATACCCGTGTTATCATATGAATATTCTATTGTGGTGCAGTAATACCATATGCAGTAAAGAAATCTAAGTGACGTTGTGGCTAGAAGGAGACTGCTTGAACTTTTCAGAAATCGTAGCAGCATGCCAAAGAGGTGGTCAAAACACAGGCATACAAGGTGAAACTACTGCAGTTGACACTCATAAAAGGCGATAGTTATATTGAATGAACAAACCAGCAACAAGGGAACCCAATGTTTAGTACTGACACTAACAGAGAACAAGATTTCACAAACACCAAGGAAAACCCAGAGGATTTAAATAAACAAATGAATCAGGGAGGAACCAGAAACCTGTAAGGCTGTCCACCAGGAGCACAGACTCCTTTTCTGAGGCAGTCCAGACATTAGCTCACTTGCAATCACTCAGTAAAGACTCTCAATTTTGTGCTATATAAACAAGTCACAAACCATCGCAAAATCTTGTAATTGTTATACATGTGTATTATTTGCACATTGTAAACATTACCCTCTACTGTATATTATTCTCTTCCACGTTTCTCTATGCCTCATATATAAATATATAATATATATTAGTGTGGGGGCACGGTGGCTTAGTGGTTAGGGAACCTCCAGGGTCGGGGTTCGATTCCCGCCTCCACCTTGTGTGTGTGTGGAGTTTGCATGTTCTCCTCGTGCCTCGGGGGTTTCCTCCGGGTACTCCGGTTTCCTCCCCCGGTCCAAAGACATGCATGGTAGGTTGATTTATCATCTCTGGAAAAATTTTCCCTAGTGTGTGAGTGTGTGAGTGAATGAGAGTGTGTGTGTGCCCTGCGATGGGTTGGCACTCCGTCCAGGGTGTATCCTGCCTTGATGCCCAATGACGCCTGAGATAGGCACAGGCTCCCCGTGACCCGAGGTAGTTCGGATAAGCGGTAGAAGATGAATGAATGAATGAATGATATTAGTGCCTGTTGACTAGGACTGGGGTACAATACAATACTTTCCATGCTGAAATGGCTTATTATTTATGTACCAGGAAAAGAGGAAGCACAGACCAAATAAAGAAAGTGGAAGACTAGAAGAAACAAATGGGTAAAAAAAGAGCACAGAGTATAGAACATGATGGAAAAGAATAATATAAGAGATACACAGACTTTCAGAAACCAATTTATCCTGGTCAGGTGGGTATGAGGCAGGAAAACACCCAGGCTGGGATGACGAGAGTAACTAAACTGTGCAATATAATAGTGCACTTTATGTGGAACTGATTGTTCTGACTGAATTCCCTTGTTGTTTTAAGTAGATTTATGTCTTTATGTAGCACCAAGGCCCTGGAAGAATATTGTTTCATTTTACTATGTAATGTACCAGCTATATATGTAAGGAAAAAATGATTGACTCTGGACAATCAGTCCTTTAAGAATTTGTAGTTGTTGTTTTTTTTTTGGAAGTAAGTTTTTATCAAGCCTACTAGGGGCAATATATATTTATAGAAAATCCCAGAAAACAAAGATGGCTTTTTTTTTCGCCCAAATGTCCCAAACATCTACACCCCAAAGGCATCTACACTCCAAAAGGCATCTTCAAAAAGGTTTAATTTAAGTGTAATACATACTACTGTATAACTGTAAGTAGAATTAAAAGTCTAAAACAACTTTTCCATCTTGAACCCTTGTTAAGTGTGTACTTACCTTTTTATCGCTAAATCACTGACATTTTTTGTAAATCTCAAGCCCTGAGCCAAAGTGCTGTTTTACAGCAGGCAACATTGTTGAGCACAGACGTGCTGATTTCTTATTAGCAATTAGTTACACTCCAATCTGTCAGCTGCTGCACATGGAAATGGTGTGTTGACTGACAGCTTTGTGGGTTTTGGGAACATTCCTGCGGTCATGCTGAGGCAGTTTAGGAGACATCACAATACTTCCTGTTTTATGAATGACTGTCTTCACTTGATGACTTCTCTAGTTTGCTTACAAATGTACATTTGCCTTTTACAGCTAATTGAATTCTGTTTGTTCATTCTTAATTACAATCTATCATGAGTACCATTATGGCATATTATTGTTGTTCTTTACAGCTGAGGTAGATGGGTAAGCTAAAGAAAATGAAGAATTGAGAGGAAAGGTGGAAGGTATAGGAGGTGTGGTTAAAGGTGGTGGAGTAGATGGAAATGGTTATGATTCCACACTCCTACTGGATACACAGATTTATTTAAGCACATGTATCATTAAGTTGGTATAATTTATAAATGTTGATTGTAGATGTTTCTGGGCACGGTTTAATTCTAACCAGTGTTGCGTGGCCATAAGTGGAACTGTAAAGCTTGTAACATTCTCTCCTTCCAATAATCCTGTTAATAAACTGTACAAGAGCATATGTGGATTATGCAGTGGAATGGTAAATGTTAAAATGGAAAAATGCTGTTAAGGGAGGTGCCACTGTTTACAGTGCTTAGCAGAGAAAATGCAGACAGACCCACTGCTAATATAAAGATATGTCTGAGCGTTCTGTGTGTGTGTGTGTGTGTGTGTGTGTGTGTGTGTGTGTGTGTGTACTCTTAACAAAATCAGCAAGAAAGATGGAGGCCTAGATAGGAGTGATAAAGTGGGAGGGATTAAGATCTTTGGAGATGTTGAAGGAACCTGAAAAACCTGACACAAGTTAAAAACCCTGTATATTTTGCTGTAGACCTGGTAACAGTCCAGCTTGGATTTCGATTTTTCCATATGAAAGCCCAGATTTAGCAATGTCTTTAAAATATTTTATAAGCTTAAAATACAAACAGGAGTTTTAAACATGATTATTATTATTATTATTATTATTATTATTATTATTATTATTATTATTATTATTATTATTATTATTGTTGTTGTTGTTGTTGTTGTTGTTGTTGTGTTTATTATTATTTAAACACTGATGCCAGTATTAATTGATTTGGTAGAGATTTATTATTTTCTATTTTATTTATTATATTTATAAAAAAAATAATTGCTTGAAATGTGCTATTTGTTTATAGAGATGATAAGTTAATTAAAACATAATTATCTGCCAGTAGAATGAGTACTTTTTAAGATTCAAATTAAGACAAAATCTAGAAAAATTACATGAATTTGCCTAATTTTACTTGCTAAGATTTTTTTTTAAGTTACTTATAAACTTGCAAAATATTGAGATGCAGGTTTCCCCAACTTAAAAAGATTTATCCATTGGCATATTTGGTTTAATTATTGTTCTTTTTTTGGAGCAGCAGCAGCAGATTTCCTGCAGCAATTGTCTACGTATAGTAACACAGGCCTTAGCATTGTGCTGTAGAACACAGAGGCATGTCTGTAACATGACAGTAATGATGCATTACACTAATGAAATTCCTACACAGAAAGTCACTTACAGCATCTATCATCATGCAATTTAACCCACTCTCCATTGTGTGTTCCTTACGTGGTGTGATTGCAGCTCCTACAGAAGTTAATTGATTCGATTATTTCAGTCATATACGTAACATCAGAAACAGGTCCTTGTACAGCAATCCCACTCCCTCTGTATGTCATATTCCTTTTCTCCTTGTCTCTTTCCCTGGTCTGTCTCACACTCCCATTCTGAGTCACATTTTGTCTGCATGTGCACACAGAAAACACATTATTATGTGCTTTCAAACTTGAAAGTATTGGTGCGTTTCTCTTCCTCCCTTCTGCTCTGCTGCAGTCTTTTTTTTTTTTTTTTTTACTGCTTGTAGCAAGTAACATGGAAAAGCTTCCAGTGACCTTGGGTTTTCCTCAATGAGAGGCAGATGGCCTGTGTTGTGCGGGAGAGAGTAAGAGAGAGAGGAAAAAAAAAAGAATAGAGTGGAGAAATCACCCAGAGGTTGTTCTGCCCCAGGGCGGAGGGGCTCCATAAGCAAAAACAGTCCTGCTGCTAGGAAACGACCAAAACATAAACACAGTTCAGGCCCGTGCACTGAGCTGGGCTTGTTTCAGCTGGAGCATCGCAAAAGTTTGGAAAACAATACTGTGAGAAGCGAGGAGTTATGGGTGAGAGAGTGAAGGGGTGTTTCTTTCTGTGTTCAGAGAGAGCAGGACGTTCCACAGGTGTTTGCAGCTTTTGAGTTGACTGTTGCTTCACATCATGCACATTATGGCAACATGTGAATTCTTACTGCTAAATAGGGAAAGCACTTAAGCATGAGTTAAGTTTATGTATTGTTAAGTGTTTTCACAATCTGACAGATTCATAACCTGCAGATTTGATTTAAAATGTTAAAGTAATTTGAATACAAATAAGTTTATTTCTACAGGCTAAAAAAGACAAAAAGTTAATGAGGTTAAGATAAGAGTGAATATGCATTACAAAACTATTCTAAACACTCATAGGATCTCTCAAGGATATAGGCAAATATTGTTGGGTGTGTGTGTGTGTGTGTGTGTGTGTGTGTGTGTGTGTGTGGGTGTGTGTGTGCGTTCGTCCGTGCGTGCGTGCGTGTGCGGGCTTGTACTTAAATTTGTGGTCAAAGGTCATATAAGGGAAAGCAGAGTTTTAAAAGTTCAAGATCATTTTGTGATGAAAAGAGTGAAAGAAGAAGTGAGAGTACACAGAGAGAGAGAGAGAGAGAGAGAGAGAGAGAGAGAGATAGAGAGCACAGGGCATCTTCATATGCATTTCCCACCCAGTTATGTTCTGGGAAATAACAAACAAATTCCACACATATTCAGGGTGTTTCCCTATGAAACAAACAGCAGCTTGAAAAAACTCTAATCAGCCTTTAACTCTAATCCTCACTGAGCCTCGCAATCTGTGTTTTTGAGTCTGTGTGTGTGTGTGTGTGTGTGTGTGTGTGTGTGTGTGTGTGTGTGTGTGGCAGTGATAAGCAACACTGGGGCTTTCCCTTCTCCTATTCCTTACAGGCATAGTGTCTGACTCACGCGGCCTAAAACACCACTTATAACTTTTTAACCACCCATTATCCCACCATTGCCCTCTCGTTCACCCAACCTGCCCCCAACACCCCAGACTATTTATCATTTCTGAACTTACATGGTGCGGAAATTCAACTGTAGCAAGAGCATACTGTATACTGTATATGCACAACCTGCACTACTGGAGTGTCTGCATGTGAGAATGTGTCTACATGTGTGTTTAATTCTTTAAGTCTCTAAGTAATCTTGTGTGGCCATTATCCTGGCTCTGCTGCCTTCATTTTCATAAACATGACCCCCTTACCTAAATCTCTCTCTTTCACATATATACATACACATACAGACACACACACACACACACACACACACACACACACACACACACACACAGTTTAAAGTTCAGGTTATAAAGTAGAAACACATACATTGCCATGTAGTTTAATACGCATCACCTGTATTGGAAAAGTTTCCAAAAACCTGTGTGTTTGGGTTCGGTCTAATTTTCTCAGGCTTCTTCACTCGCTATCTCTTTAAACAAGTGTGCACAGAATGTTTTCTTGTCTGCTATCTTGCTGACTTCCAGGAAAGCTGTGCAGTTTCCCCCTACCTGCCCCCCAGGGTTTTTTTTTTTTCTTCTTTTTTTTAACAAGTAATGTTTAACTCCTTGTGCAGCCAGTTTTAGCCCTCAGCAGAGGGTACAGAGAAGACATGAAGGTTTATTTAAGATAGTATTGCCTTAGCTCTGATTTTGCAACCCTGTGTGTGTGTATGTGTGTGTGTGTCTGTGTCAGGGCAACACACATCTCCCTTCTTTTGAGGAGTGGTTAACTCAGATACACTCTGAGAGGATTTGTAACCTTCAGAACAACATTTCTGGCTGCTTTTGTATCTGTATCTGTATCTGTGTGTGTGTGTGTGTGTGTGTGTGTGTGTGTGTGTGTGTGTGTGTGTGTGTGTGTGTGTGTGTGTGTGTGTGTATGCTTGCACATGTTGTTTTAATGATAAGGCCAGAAAGCATGCTGTACTAGATTTATACTCATGTTTATGCTATGTCTCCTCTTTCCATCATAAATACCAAAGACTGCACAAATTAAAATGTGATTGGGAGATTGGGATCCAAAATACTTTCCCACATGCAAATTACAGTGAAAATCCATAGTTTTGTTTTATCTTATATATATATATATATATATATATATATATATATATATATATATATATATATATATATATATATATATATATTATATTTATAGTTTTTATATATAGTTTTATTTATAGTTTTTATATATTTATGCAGCCATATTTTGGATGATCCCAGAACAATCATTACAAAACACTTTTTGTGAGCACTGCTATTACTTAAATCTGTTGAAAAAGAAAAGTAAAATAAAAATTCAATTGAAACTAACAGAGTCCAACCCGGTCTGATCTTCTCTGTAGTACACAATAGTACACTTGTACCTTAAACCACACTTAAACCTGGTTGCTCTATACACATACAATACAGTATATACACACATACACAAAGCCTCCATTTGTAAAATGTATTATACAAATCCCTGTTAATGGATAACCAAAGCTGAGTGAATTCCCCTTTTGATGACCTCTTTCTGTTTAAACACACACACATCAGCAAACATTCCAACTCTGAATTTTTTTATCCACTCCTTAATTTGCTGTATACATAATAAACGATAAAGCGCCATTATAAAGCCGTAGCTTTGAAATCTGTAGTGTGTATTTTCTATTTAAGAAAACACTAAAGCAAGGTGCTCTTCCATTGCAGGGAGTCACCCAGGCATGTCTAACATATTTATTCACAGTCAGAACTGTTGGCTTGGATGTGGTGTGAGTTATTCATCATGACAAATTACAGTTTGTAGCTAACGATTGAATTAGTTGTAAATATTTAGCATGTGGCTGAGGAAACTTACGTAGCTGGTCACTATTCTTTTACTGTTTCCTGTATTAGAAAATTTGAGACTATACACTATTTTGACCACCTTGTAATAATGGATGATTCTGTAAATAATTTCTTGTTTTGTCATCTAAAACAAGAGGGATAATCAGCCTGATTTGTAACGTTTCTCCACCAGTGAGACATTTCCAAGCCTTTACTTCCAAATACCTGCTGAAACTTCTAGTAAGACAGATACTGTAGCACAACTTTCAGCATGGCTTTGGGTGAAGGAACTGTGCACTTGGCAGGGCAGTTGTGATTAATTGGTAAATCAGTTTTGCCATGATAAACATCCATCTGAGAGAGGCAAAGACTCCAACGGGGATAAACAGAAGAGATTGTAAGTAGGATGAAAAAAGGAGGATAACAAAAAGTAAACAAGAAGCAAATCTCAGGTGCGATAGACAGAATAAGAAAGGAGAAGAGGTGAGAGCCAGAGGGGGAATTTGTAAGGAAGAAGGTGAGAGACAGAACGCTGTTGCAGAAATGCATTTGTTTTACTCCAGGGTGCAGACGTTTAATGAACTTTTATGATACTGTACACATACCTCAAGTGCCACATAAATGTCTCACTTGTGAACACAGTACCGAGGGTACGGCAACTCCCCAAATGGGTTGGGGTAAGGTTTTTGAGAAAGTGCTTTGAAAGCAATAATGGAAGCCAAGCTCAGAAATTAGCTGTACTCACAGACATGATATAGTATATGCCCAGACCTGCTCTTGGTTCAGACATGTTGTCACAGACAAGTAGGAAAATGGCATATTTAGCATGAGTGTTCCTGGCTATGGGTAACACACACACACACACTCCACTATTAATAGACAATACTTGTCAGAGCGATGCTATAGGTCCCCTGAGGCAGTGGAATGTTCAGTAGCACTTGCCAGAAAGCTGCAATACATCGGTGCTGGTTTTTCAGCATATAATTCTTTGCCAATAGCATGTCCAAACCAAGGGATCTGATTGTTTCAAACGGGCCACCAGGATTCTCTCTAAAAAAAGCACAGGTCTGACTTACTTGGAACTTAGATTAGTGCTTTCTTTAGACTGCTAAACATGTTGGGTGTTGGAGCTAAAGTAAGACACAAGACATGATGATAAAGCAGTTTGATGATCTAAAAAGTAAATGTTGACTTGTATCATAAAAAGTCACACAGAATACTTAATTTAATGAAAGGTCAAATCGGTGACTGTATACGTGAATGTTTCTGGGGAAACTCCAGTTATTTATTCTAGTCTGTGTTAGCTAGTGCAGTCTTCTTTGTAGCAGTATGGCAGGGAGGCATGAGAGCTGGGAAAACTTCAACAAACTGATGGCTTGGTATTGGGCTGCTTTATAGATGGTTTTGAGGTTTTTATGGAAAAGAGGACATTCTTTTATCTCATACATTCTGGACAATAAACATAATTTTCTCCAAAACGTCAAATAAATTAAAGAGCAGAGCTCCTTTAGTATAAGATTAATTCAGAACTGCTGTAGAAAGAAGCAGAACAGGAGGTCACGTACTGCACAACTGAGCGTCACTGTGCTGGGGCACATTTTGCACTGAGCCATTCTTGAGCTCATAAGCTCATTGGATGATAGTTGACTTGAATCGTTGAACTACCACCATCCACTATTATATATTATAACCCTATGCACTGACACTTTATTTTACTACTCATTTTACAATGTTTACACTGTTTAACTCAAGCTTATATGTAATCTTCACACCCCACTGTACTACCACTTCACACACTTTACTCTTTTTAATATATTTATTTTTATTAAGTTTTAATTCTAATGTTAAAAATTACTTTTACTATTCTTCTAACATCCAGTGCTGCTGGGATGAATAAAGTTTATCTATCTATCTATCTATCTATCTATCTATCTATCTATCTATCTATCTATCTATCTATCTTCTTTACTAGCTCTAGTTTTTTTCGCCTGCCTCCATCTGGCAAAGAGCACAGCAGCTGCTGGCGTTACGCTGAGCTGTGACTCCACGCTGCCCTGGCCAAATGAACAACATGATACTTTAGAAGGTGAATCCAACCCCACAGTTGTGTGATCTGACTCCACAGAGTGCTCACTCTCTCTCTCACCCCCCTCTCTAAGAGCACAGGGTATTCCACCACCCTTGGCTGCTCAGAGTTCATTGAAGGTCACGTGATATTTTTATAACATGATATTTTCTTCCTTATTTATTCCTAATGAGAATGTAACCGGATTCTTTGTAATGTTGAATATACTACTATAGCCGTATATTTAGCCAAGCCCGTGACTGTAGAGACAGGTTAAGAGTAGGGGATGGGAAGAGGTGAGAATGGATGGATAGAGAGACAGAATAAGAATAGCAGTCGTTTGAAGAACATCTGGATAATGTCTATGGGAGAGGACTGAGTCCATTTTTGTCCATGTGTGCCACAAAATGCACAACGTCCAGACATCTAGCTGTCTAGAGCGCACCACTTTTCTGTCCGGTTTTGAGGAGGGCAGTAGTCTGTTTCGTAGTGTCCTGCCAAAGATTGTAGCAGCTGCCCCACCGTTCTGCATACTGCTAGTCTGTGCAAAATGCTAAAATGGTCAGCATGATATTTAAGGGGAAGGGGATTCTTACCACACAGTCATGTATACATGGTTCTAACTATTTTGCTAACAATATGGACACTTTCTCATTACCCAAACACCACTATTCCACACACATCTTCACAGTTCACTAAATGTCACATAATTTTTTTTTTTAAGTACCTGTGAACTCAAAACATTAGAAGTAGTTGACTCCTTTTGGAAGACTTTTTCCAAAAGGTACAGTTTGGGATTTTGGTCAAATTTGATAACATGCTATATTAGCATATATAGCAGCAGTCATAGTTTTCCAATTAAAGCAAAGACTTGCACAGGACTACCTGGTATAAAATTAATTCTGCTTAAGTTATGCATGGGCTCAGTTTGTAATGCTGTTAAACAACCTTCAACAGCATGAACCCCTAGGCTAACATGTCAGTTTTTATGGTATGACGTGGTACCCAGAAGTCTTTAGCTGCAGAATCTTAGTGTTAAGGCGGAATTAATGAGCAAGGTAGTTTTGATTGTTATGGTATGATCAGAAGTGATTTTGAGTTAGCAATGAGTCAGAGAATGACAGTCTTGTAAAGCGCTGAAGTCTGGTTAATGTCGGTATGAAGGGTTAATGTGGATTTCTGTCTGTCTGTCACAAAATGCATAATTTCCAGACCTCTAGCCCACAAAGAACCCTGTTCCGTCTTGGGCTGGATTTGAGTAATGGGTAGGTGAGTGGGGGAGTCTCTCTCTCTCTCTCTCTCTCTCTCTCTCTCTCTCTCTCTGTATGCCTAGGCGTACTTAAAACCTTTACCCAGCTTGTAAGACCTGAACATTGTAAATTTGTCTCCTAAATCTATAGTCTATATTAAGGTCTCTGAATGTTAAACACTGACACTGAAATCAAAGTGGACTGACTGCTCATTACGGCCCAAACATTTTACTGTGGCTTTACTCCAGAATGATGCTTAGGACTATTTAATATATTTGTTTTTGTAATGTTAACAGATTCTAACATGTAAACATCATTTCCTTACATTAAAATGAGAAGTATGCAGTGTATATCAGATAAAGCAATGCTGCACAGAAGGTGTTTGAATTAGTTTTGTTGCAGTATACGCTTAATCATACAGTATGTGCTGAAATTGATCACTGTTCTCTATATGAGTATGTTTTGTGAAGTGGAGTTGTGATGCAGTATTATCTGATTGATGGGGCTTCCATTGTTGTTTAGTTATGGCTTAGTGTTGGAAAACTCTTAACACAAATAAGAAAAAGGGCATGGAAATAGTACAATACTTTCCTGTGTTATTGTTTGCAATGTCAACATGGACTTTGGTTAAATTCCTGAAAGAGTTGAAGAAAGATGATGAATGGCATGTCTCTGATGTTATCTATACATCTTAAAACAAATCAGAGAAAAAGTAGAGCGATGAAAAGTGTTTGTGTGTTTTAGAAAGACCAAGCCTGTGAATGCTTTGTTCACTTCTATTTTTAAGTGTATGTGTGTGTGTGTGTGTGAGAGAGAGAGAGAGAGAGAGAGAGAGAGAGAGAGAGAGAGAGAGAGAGAGCATGGCATGGTATGGCATGGCATAGTAGGAGTGTGAATGGGATCTCTGCTTACCATCAACTTGTCACTCCATTCTGACATGTAACATGCCCCCTTTTAAAATAAACATATCTGATACTCTTTCTGGTGGCTTTTTAATCATTCTGGTGCTTTTTCTTCCCTTATTCTCTTCTTTTTCATATGAAACACACACACACATTTATCATTGAATCAGTTTAATACCTTGTGCTTTTTGCCATTCTAGTCACTTTTGAGCCACCATAGAGAAACTGAGATTTTAGGAGAGATCAGAAGGTACTGGAAAGTAAATACGTAGAAGAGGTGTGGCTATGGATATTTGTGTGATTGCCAATGCTAATCTTTATAAAGTAAGCTTATCTTGTTTGACATTTCATCACAACTCATTGAGCAAAACAGTTTTTCAGGGTGTAGCGCAAGATCAGTTACTGGAATATAAAGATAAGGTTTATAAAGTGGTATAAAGAATTCTTCACCGAATTTCACTGTTTCTGTGACACAGGGATAGTCTCAAATCCCACAGTATTACTGGGCTTCATGGAAGGCATAAGAATTACATTACATTATTGCGCTGTTTGCTTTTGTTCGGAAATTAAATGCTTAACGTCTTAAAACAGCAAAAAGGAAATCATCCGGTCAGGTTTTTAACATGGAGTCTGGATGGATAAAGCCAAGCTAGCTTACTCATTGGTTAAGATTGGTTCAGATGTTGTAAAACGACAGTCCAAGTAACCACGAATTTATGAGCAAGTGATTGTGGAATCAGCCAATCATGGGTTTTTTTTTCATGGATGGAAATTCCACTATTGGCCTTCTTATATTACAGACTGCTAGCATAAATACTGTGTAATCATCAGCTCATGATTTACACAATCACAAATTTTACATAAAGTCAAGAGTTTTTCCTTGAGTGTGTGAGATATGAGATTTAAAGATTAAATCAAGTACTGAAATAAAAATTTTGTTGGCTCCAATAAATATTACATAAAGAGCCTAACATTTAAAAAGTTGAATTAACCTTGTGTCAGGCCCCCGGATACGGTGGGAAGGAGACAGACCCGTAGGCAGGATAGCTTCAAATGAAAGGGGTTTAATACAGTAGGGAAACAAACAGACATCCACACGACACGGGGAACTAACGGAAATTACACTACTGAATCCGCGCTGCCATTGGCAACGCGGCTCACATATATACATACACAGACAATCACAGGATGGGAAACAGGTGAGGAGACAGGGAGGAGCAGACAAAGGCGGGGCAGACACGTGACAATAATAAAAACATTAGCACGTGTCCTAAGGTCCGCGCAGATCCCTGACACCTTGTAACATCTACATCAGTACTGAGGGGATGCAACAAAAAAAACTCTTTAAATTCTACAACTTTTTTTTCTTTAACTACCTTCATTTACTATTTTTCTGGAACTTCCAAATCACAGTTATATTGAATTGTATGCTACAAGCCAGTGAACTGTACAAGGCACCTGTAGGGGGTGGGTTGGGGGGGGGGGTGTAGGCTGCGGTTTAAGGCTATCATTCTTGTCAGATGGGTGATTACAGCCCCTTGTTGACTCATTGCAAGTTCACCACATCACATTGCATCACATCACATCCCTACACCTTCAGGATCAGTCTTTAATTCAGCCCAACAGTTGCAGGTTGATGACAACATCACAGGTCTGAGATCAGCTAAAGCAGCATAGCTCTGAGTCACAGCATGATGATTTCAGCAGATTGCAGCACAATGATTATACAGGAGTGCTTAATCCAGCAACTCTGATTCTTCTCATCCTTTTACTTGAGTGTTTACATTAGTTTACATTTTATCAAATGTCTATGGAAATTGCAAGGCAGTTGGAGCAGTTTGGGCTCCTAATATGTTCATTATACTCTAATGATGTTCTTAACAACAGAAAAAAATAGATATTTCCTTTAGGGATCAACCAGTAATTTTTTATAGAATCTGGGACACTGTAATGACTTTCTTTGAGAAGAGTCTACTCCTCCCTGTTTGAAATGAATAGAGACCCCCCTCCTTACCCCTTGGGATGGGAATTACTAAGGGAAAAAAAGAAAAGAAAAAGTGATCGTGCCACTGATTAATTTCTATGTACACTGCTTTAACAATAAAAAAAGAAGCATGAGGTTCATCATTCACTAGCTCACCAGGGCTTCACCTACAAACACTCCTAGTTATACTAACTTACCCAATCACTACCTCTTATTAAATCCATTACAGGTTACAGAACCTCACATACATCTAGTAAACTCAAAGCAATGCTTGTTCTACAGTAGCCTACATCATGATGCAACAGGCCTCCTGTCATGAGCACATTAATGATGCCAAAGTCAGTTTTTGCCATAGTCACTATGTTTTGTGGTTAGTATTGGAAAGTACATTCAGTTATTCAGCTTCAGAACACGACTTTAAATGTCATCAGTTGCTAGTGTATTGCAAGTCTAGTTCCAGGCAAAAGCCCACACTGTAGTGCAGGGAAATATACAATGAACAGTGATGTATAGACAAGACTGAGTTTTGAGTTTGTGTTTTTTTGAGCATTCATGTACTCACTTGTGGGGGTTTTACTTTTGCGTTGATTAAGTTATGAAAGATGAAAAAAAAGAAACTATTCTAAGCAGCTGAAGATAACATTTTGATTATTAACAGGAGCAACAAGTAATAACTTATTATTCATTTATTCATTCATTGATTTCCCTGAAAATGAACATGACAATGACATTTTAGGAAGGAGTGACTTGTTGGTCATAGTCCTTATCTTCTCCTGAGAAGTTTTTGATGTAGCGCATGGGGTTTGTGTCTATTAGTCTATGCAGTGTTGTGTCTTCGCAAATCTTTATCTTCCTGTGTGTGTGTGTGTGTGTGTGTGTGTGTGCATATATATTTACCTTAAGGTGACTGTTACTTGTATTATTACTGTAATACAACAGCTTTTGCATTCCCTTTAGTCATTTCCACATACCAACATTATTCTAATTCCTGATTGTTATCCATTCAAGCTGTTTAATCTGACGCATAAAAGATCAAGACAACCAGATCACGCCTCAGCTAATGCATGTAGTGTAGCATTCAGATACTTACAGCATTGAAGTGTATTATGTTTAAACATAACTACATACCAAATTCATACTGAAACTCATATACTGCATACTCATCATATACTGCATCCCTAAACTGGTACAAAACACAAACATACATCACAATGAGAGAATACTATAAAGAGAATGTATGAGAAAAGAGAAAGTGAAAGAGACAGAGAAAGAACACACAAACGGCTAACTGTGTTTAACAATGTTTAATGTTCAGTAAGTTTCACAGGTTCTAGGAAAGCTGCATTTATTGTTATTAAAAAAAAACATGTCTAAAACCAGTATATAAAAATTGGCTTTCCCAGTGGGATTAAAAAATGATAGTAATAATTAGAAAAAATGTGTGTAATGTGAGTTAACATGCCTGCAAATAAAAATGTTGTAGAAAGGGTTGAATTCACAGAACACCCAGAAACCTGGATTCATGGAGCATTCTATAGAGAAGATTTTTCAGAAACACACAAAAAAAATACTAATTCAATATAAAAATACTAGCTGTAATACCAGTAGATTCATTCTGTTGACAAAATACATGTACAAATGTATGGATTGTAATGTTTAATTCATGTCAAAGTCTTCATTACAGAGCCGTAATGTTCACAACTACTTTTTAAGTAAAAACTACCACAATTGTGTTCAACAGGTGGTGGGGAAAATTTAGACCATGCAGAAGACGCTATGTTATAAAGTGGAAAAGAAAGCCCCTTATTACTCCCACACAACCCATAAAATATATAGGCACCTCTCTTTGGTCAGTCACACCACGCACGCACACACACACAAACACACACACACTCACACTCACACTCACACCCACACCCACACCCACACCCACACATACACATACACACACACACAAACGCAAACACACACTCACATGTTTAATTATTTATTAGCTGGTAGGCCAGCTAAGGTAAATTCCCTGAGAGCAGGACAAAGAGAAAGTGAAAGAGTGGGAGAAAGAAGGAAAGAGAAAATGCCAGCAAGTCAGGTGGTTTCCTTTATATTAGTCCTGGACAGAAAGCCCTCCCTCCCTCTGTGCTTTTTTTATTCCCGTCCCACTCTCTCCTCTGATTCTCGGTCAACCGTGGAAAGATGGTACCATGATTCAGCAAAGGGAGCGTATCATGTGACCATTGGGAGGTCCCACCACGGCATGGTCACATGACTGCCTGGAACCATCCTCTTCTTCTAAAGCTGGCTTCCCAGTAGCCCAAGCCAAGACGGGAGGGGGCATAGCAACTGTCACTGTATCTGTGATTGCCAATGCTAATAAGATGCAGCAGCTGAGTGAGTTCCAGACAGCTTATCATTAACTCTAAGATTTCTGTACGTTAGGGAAAAGCAGATTATTTGAAGAGTCTGTCATAATTCATAACTTACAATTTAAGTCTATATCCATATTATTTCGAAAATCTTTTTAGGTATTCAGTCTTGAATCTTTTATAGAGTTAACAACTTCCTAGGCCTAATAATATACATTTTACTCCAATACAAGCACCTATGTACTTTTAATGTCTAAGATTAATAATATGTAGTGTATGCTGAATGTGACTGGGTCTACTGTGATAAAAATGTACAAATGTTAAAGCAGATTGTTAAAGTATCAGTCACAGTGCATTGCTGGAGGTGTTTCATTTTGTTACGATCTTCCCTTTGGTTACAAATGCAATATCTTTCTGTAGCAATGCTAACAGTGACTGTGTTGAAGAGATCAGAAGTGTCCTTATAACTGGTTATAAGTGATGAGTGAATTGAATAAACATTAAGAATTTTCCCCAGGCTTGATGTTTGAAAATACATAAGATGAAGCCATAACTACATCTAGATCTTTCATAAAATGCAACCTGAGACACTAAAATTCTGGCAGCATCAATTACCCTGTTAAACTAATACCCAGTTTAATATAAAGCCTCCATTAAGATACAAGTTGATTACTGCTTTTGCGAATGCTGTACAGCGTATGCTAATGCTCATGATCTTATCCTGACCTCTATCATAAAATCACTAGAGCACACTGGGTAAATTCTTTCAATAGCCCCATCTCACTTGTGGTAAGTGTTCATGCTTGATTGATTGACACTTACTGAAAGTGGTACTCTGTATGCAGATTGTCTAGGAGCCTGGGGTTTCTGGGGCTTCTCTGTTTTTTTGGGTTTTTTCATTTACAGTAAATTGTTTGAAATAGTTGCTTTAAAAAAGTACTGTTTTGTTGTCCATAATGAGTTTTAATAACACTTGGTTATGCTTAATATCTTTTTTCCTGTACAGTTTATTTTCACTGGGATCCATGTGATAAATCTTTGTTTCACAACAGCACCAAGTCACACTGCAGGCTCTATAATTAGAAATACGTTGATGTGGGCAAACAGTATGGTAATGGAGACTATAGTAATTACCCTCACTGTTGATTGACTTAATGACCCTTTCTGAATTACACTACTCTCTTACTCTTAGAGACAAATACACACATAGTGAGAACACTTTCCATAGGCTAACATGATCTGTTTTTCCAGTTGGACGCCTTGGGGTTCTGGGTTTTAAATCGCCATAAGAAAAAAAAAAGGCATGTTCATTCGCATCGTTTACTACTGACTATCTACGACACTGTATTGCTTGTTTAAAGGCTGTGATGCTTGTCTGCTTTGGTCGAAGGAAATAAATAAAGAAACATTAATGTGTCATATAGTAATATTTATTATTGGGGGGATAAATATTATCCATTGTGGCAATAAATCTTACAAAAGAGGAGGTATAGTGTAA
The DNA here is from genome assembly GCF_030014155.1 of Tachysurus vachellii. NCBI lineage: Eukaryota > Metazoa > Chordata > Actinopteri > Siluriformes > Bagridae > Tachysurus > Tachysurus vachellii. The sequence continues at coordinate 30,602,014 of NC_083462.1, read as the reverse complement.
ATAGAGTATGTGTGTTATCATGGACATATTGTTTATTAATTACTTTGCACCCTAATTCTAGTTATATTCACTATTCACACATTATATGAATTGACACCTATTCGGCTCTAAATGTGCAGCAAGCAGCATGGCTGGATGGTGCTGGTGCCTGGCTTTAGTGATTGGGTGTGTAAACCACACCACCCAAGTAAAGCAGACACAAAGCCAGTAGAAGCAGGTTTCTGCTAATTACCAAAGCTCAGAGAGTGTAGCATTCCCAAAGCAGTCTCACATCACCACACATCAATAATGTAGAGTGCTGTTATTCAAAGCCTGGCCCAGCCAGCCAGACAGAATCAGGCCATTCACTATAGACCAAACCTAAACGCTCTCTCTCTCTCTCTCTCTCTCTCTCTCTCTCCCTCTCTCTCTCTCTCTCTCTCTCTCTCTCTCTCTCTCTCTCTCTCTAACTCTCTGTCATACACACACACACACACACACACGCACACACACACAGCTTTAAATTAACTATCACTCAGCCATTCATTCTGTCCAGTTGAAATGACAGTCTGCTTTTTTATCTGCCAACTTTAGAGCCACCAGTGTGATCTTTAAGCAAAAAGCTCAACCATTCTACAGGCAGTAAAACAATAGGCTGCTTGTTTTCAGTATTAGATTATTTATTAATGATTCTTCCAAATGCATTTCAAAAGGGATATATGGTTAAATAGCATGTTAAATAATTGAAACAAATTATTAATAAATGAGTGCAGTCGGGAAGAAAATGTGTTAGAAATACTAGCATGTAAATTTTAAAGGTTTTACTGATAATAATTATGCTCATATTATTCAAAGGATTGAAGGAAAGTGGGTGAAAAAGGGATTATTTCTGCTTTTATTTCTGCTGGATTATTTAGGCAGATTATTTCTGCCAGAAAATAGGAGTGGCAGAAAGGGACTATCTAGAAATATTGATGCTATTCATTTTTTCCATGTAAGAAAGAATTCTTAGTGCTGAGGTTTATTTAAGTGCCTCTTTCATTATACTGTAGAGCATCCAAGGCCACCAGGAGGACACAGAGGAAATATGGGTAAAATAAAGATGACATGCAGAGATACAAAGAATTCATCCATTAGCAATTTCATTAATCATTTTGCAGTAATCAGCTGAAATTTTTTTTAGAAGTAACAGTGACATCAAACCACTGCAGCCTTGCAATCACAGATCTTTGCCACAACCACTAAGATACTTAACACTTCTGCCATCTTTGGGTCCAAATATCTGATTTTCCTAGAACAATTTACAAAAATCTTTAAAAGACATATTTTTTTAACCAATAACAACAACCATTTAAATTGTATATGTAAAACTATTGTTGGTATGCATGCCTGCCAACAGGATTACCAGGCAGGTAAAGTGCATGCCGATTTCTGGAGATATTTATTATTATGCAAATTCGATATTTATTATACTAAATTTAATATAAAAACCCAGCTGCTTTGACAATAGTTCTTCACAATCTTAAAACAGAATCCAATGTGCCATTCAATGAACTTTCTAAAAACTTTAGTGTTGGTAATCTTCCAATTAAAAATTGAAGGAAAAAAAATGCAGAAAACCCAGAATATATAATAGACTGAATGTTCTTTGAGCTAAAATGGCAATAAAAACCACTTAGAAAGTATACTTTTGAACGCTAATTATATATAACTGTGTGTCTATAGTTACTGGACATCTGCCAGAGACAGTGTTCTGTCATGCCATGACAAAGCTGTAGTACTAACTATAAGTACCCAACACAGAAGGATCAGCAGCAGTTTCAAATGACAAGGAACCCTGGCGATTTTCCAGTGTTCACAGAACCACAATTACTTACAATTTTTCACCGTTCCTAACTGTCAGGGCTTTTGTTTTAACACCTGGATTGTAAGGTGAGGTAGACACAAATGAAATACACAAATGAAAAAACTATGCATGTTTATTATGGGAAATTCAGTAATTTTCACCATTACTCATAGCAGTGGTCCAAGAAAAAGGTGGCAATATCATCCACAAGGACCAAAGATTTCATCCCTGAAGGCAGATGGTGGAACAACATCATCAGTGAAGTCTGGCAGTCACATGCTTGGTGGAGCCTGGGAGTGGAGAAACATCTGTAACAAAAGCCTCTTGCTTTTGGGGTATACTGATTTACATATAACACTTCATGGTAACAGATATTTTGAATGCGCAAACTTTGGCATCACCTTTGGGTTCTGCCACAAGGATGTTACAGAACAATCCAGCCTCCAGTGCAAGCAGTAAAAGTGCAATGCCACTTTCAGACAACCATCCCACCATAAAGAACACCAACACAAGAAAGGGATCCCACACCTGACTATTGGAAGAGTGCGGCAGAAGAAGGTATCCACTGTAATTCTTAGAAATGCTGCTATGTGCCCTAAGCAAACTGCTAAATGGATGGATGACATTTTTAGAACAGTTTGTACCTTAGAAGATGCAAGGACCTGGGAATCTATGACATGGGCATCATACAGCTTCTCATACCAAGGGGACAAGCCTACAAGTCCAAATAGACTGGCCAGGGGTGCCAAATTTAACTGTTCATATATGACCATAAATCAACCTAAGGATGTATTGGCCTTAAGTCTACCAACCCCTAATGTGCCTACTGTGGCAGCTGTGGTTAACAGTCTAAGCATTCTAGTATGAGCCGGAACCACTTATAGCTGCCTAACCAAATTACCGGACAAGCATGATAATGTTGTCCACATGCTAGGATGACAGGGTGGCTAGCATTCCTAATCACTGTGGTGGTTTATTTTGGTACTATGGATCTTTTCCTGTTCACCCTGAGACCAAGCACCATAATGTGTGTGAGAAATGTGGAGGCCCACTTGAACTCTTCATCCAATTCTGACATTTCAGTCCAATTCTGACATTTCATGTCCCTTATACCCTCATATCTTAATTTGTGGGATTGGCCCTAAACCTCAAAAGCTAAGTTGATGGCAGAATTCAAACTGATACCAACACATCAGATTTGTCAATAGAATCTACTGGTCTGGTACTCTAGAACTGCAAGAATTTGTGGAACTTTGTAGCTGTATTGGGCTGTGTAGCTCTGTATATTTTGTGGTCGGTCCATTGGGTAAGTTGTGGGCACTCAGACACCTTTCAAGACACTGTCCATTTTGATGTCATGGGAATATTGGAGCCTAGCTGACAAGCCAAGCTGATGCTTAAGGTTTCCACCTGGCCAACCATTTCAGTTGTTCTGCCAACTTATCTACAGTAGTAACCACTAATCCAGTTGAACACACCAGGGGGACTTAATACAGACCTACATTCAGGCTAGTGCATTTTGTGGACATGTGGAAGTGATCTAAAAAACTGAGAGGCCCACTTGGTAAGAAAATGGGACGGAGTGAAACACACTCTGGCTCGTATATGCATTAGCAGAATCTGGCTAATTCACAAGTTGATATGCCAGGGAGACTGTTCTATGCAAAAACATGGACATGGTGTGAAATCAACTCAAGCCTATATATGTAGTTTAGATTGCGTTATAGTAAGGAAAATCTTATTAAAATCCTGCTAGAGTGCAGAAGCAATGGCCTGAGAGGTGAATGGCAAGCTGAGCAGAAAATTATCTAGTTAACTTGTATACAACATTGTTGATGATAAACCTAGCAAGCTAATAATGGAACCTAAAATAACTAGTATCCACTTTAAGAATGCACTTGCCACACTTGAAGGAAGGATATTGGCTAGGAGAGTTGCAACTGAAGTCACAAGCTGATGTACAGGAAGCTCCAAGATACACATGGTGCAGGAAAAGGAACTACAGTAGCAGAGTGTAAGGTATTTATTAGAGATGAGCCGGATACTCGGCTGAAACGAGTATCCAGTACGGATAAAGCACTTCTGCCGAGTACGAGTATTATAAGAGTAATACGAGTCAATATCTGTGCTCGGATTGAATGAAAATCATCATTGGGTAGCTGATTGTGTCAGCGTTCTGTGATAGGCTAGTCACAGCACCCCTCCCCTACACACATACAGATGTATTGTGTTGCTGTGTCTCGCTCTGCTCACTCACAGTCACACACAGAACAGCTCTCTGTCTCTCCCTCAGTCACTCGGGTTCGCGGGTCTTTTCCGTTAACGTTTAGGGTTTCTTCAGCTTTTTACTTCGGGTTGTAACGTTAATAATACGTACTTACTAACCAGTAGAGTTCTGGTAAACGTGGGTTTGTTCAGACATGGTGCTTGCTTGGTAGAATGCGACTCGCATTGCGTCTCTGCCTGTCGGAGATTTTTTCTTTTTTAAACCTTCAGCTGTCTCTAACCAGGAACCAGACACTGAGTGTCTGACACGTTTTTGCTGTATTTCATAAAAACATAAAGGTAGTAAGCTAGTGTTATAAATATTACAAATTAATTATTACCGGTTAAATCCCCGCCCATTTCAAGACAAGCCCCGCCTACTTCCGGGTTAGGCCCCACCCACTCCGAGTACGGATACAGATACAGATAATGCTGTACTCGCTCATCCCTAGTATTTATAGTAAACACTACATTACTGTCATATCATGATTTTGTAGGAGGTAATGGCACATGCACCAAGGGAACTTCAATATTTTAAACACAATCCCTGACAGTTAATAGCAGTAAAATAGAGCTATAATTGTTCGCTGCCAACCATAACAAAAGGGTTACACTGAACAACAGATTCATTTTATTTTATTTTTCATCATTTGTATTTGATTTCTCCAGTGGTCTGATATGCTGAGATCATCACATAATGACTCATCAGAGCTACACTGCTTCAATTGATTGCAAAACTGTGCTGATGTCATCAAAGATAGCTGGGCAGATTGATAGACCTCAGATTGATCATGGACCTGCAAGCATTTGAGCAACCTGTAATGTTTCTTCAGAGTTTGTGTGTTAGTACATTTGCCAGGAAACTGCTGGTTAGATTTATGCACTAGGTCTTATGTCTTATGTTTGCTTTATTTGCTGTATTTGTTCATCATGTAAAAAAAATAAAATCTTATCCAGAAAAAACTAAATCTATTTTCTTTTAATTCAGAAAATGCTCCTTATTGGGTAAGTAGCCTGTATTACTCCAAAGATGTGCTTTATACTGTAGTTGTCCCATGGGGCCACTGCACAGTAAATGATACTTTCTTAGGGTGTCCAAGTCATGACTGTCTGGGCTTTACCACCTGCGTCCTCCCCTGGGAGTTTAAAATCATATCAGCACCAGACTGGCCTGGCCATACAGGGAGAGGAATGGGCTCCTATCACCCCCACCCAGGGATCCTCACTCAGCCTGTCTGGAGCAAACCACACAAATCATATGCTGGCTGGGATCTGGCCAAACAATTACAATAATTACAGAGGACAACCAGAAAGGAGAGAGAGAGAAGGAGAGAGAGAGAGAGAGAGAGAGAGAGAGAGAGAGAGAGAGAGAGAGAGAGAGTATTTGCACTTACACAGAATGTGTTTCATATCTACTTACAGTGTTTAGCATGTTAACATAACTTTTAGTTTTGTAACTACTGCCCCTTCTTTTAGTTTCATACCCTCCATTCAGGCTTCCTTCTAAAAAACTCTTTCTTTATGCAGTGACATAATATAATGACACAGCACTGTTGTATGTGTCAGTGTGGCTGCAGACTCTAATCATTCCATGGAATCTTAAAACTGAGATACATCCAAAGGTTAGTGAGCTACAGTACATCCAAATAAACAATACAAACAGCAGTACACACAGCTAAACAATGCAGATATGTAACTGTCTATTTGGGCATAGCTCTCCTTTTATAATGTTATGTTTAGTTTAGTTTATTAATTTATAAAGCACATTTAAAAACAACAGCCGTTGCAGCCAAAGTGCTGTACATCAAGTAGAAACAAACAAGAATAGTGCAAAAGTAAAAACACAATCCAAAACAAACCAAGAGAAAACACATAAAATTTTACACTTTCAAACAGAGTTAAAACATACAGAATAAAAGTTGTTTTTTAAAGCAGATTTAAATAATGAGACAGTGGTAGCAGATCTTAAATGAAGAGGGAGATTGTTCCACAACTTTGGAGCTGCCGTAGCAAACGCCCGATCGCCCTTAGTTTTAAAATGTGCACGAGGTACCGAGAGAAGGAATTGATTAGCAGACCGAAGAGATCTAGGGGTAGGGTACATGTATATACACTGTATATTTGTGACAGTGAGGAGGTCACAAATATACTGGGGAGCGCAACCATGTAAAGCTTTAAAAACATAAAGTAAAAAAACTAAACTAAACTTATAATGTTATGGTTTATGGAGGGTTCCTATTCAATTTCACACACTTAACTAGGATGGGTTTGATTTGGATTTGTCAGTTCTTCTCAAATGGACTGGTTACTAAGTTGCCAGCCTTGATCAGTAGAAAGATTATTTAACATTTAACTAAATCAGACTGAGTATTTGGAAGCATTTATTTACTAATTTTTTACATTTTATCAACTAAACAAACTAAAGTTTTCATGCATGAGATAGATAGATAGATAGATAGATAGATAGATAGATAGATAGATAGATAGATAGATAGAGTTTTCTCACACTGCCTGTTGTCTGAAGCACAATGAATTTCCTTGTCATGTTCGAGTGTGCAAACCATTATCAGAGTTAAGAAAAGCTCTCGAACATTTTCTCAGCAAAGCCCTCAGACCACAAACTACTTAGTCAATGGATTACTGACAGCAGACCGAGATTGCAGCCAACTTTCTTCTCTGCCTATTTTTTCTCTGGTGAGTAATTTTGACCCTTATTATTTGTTTTTTGCTTGGCAGCTCATTCAGTATTCACATCCTCTTCTACCTGGTGAAGTAGCAAGACAGCCACAAGGAATAGTTCTATTAGTGGTGAAACATTAACCTGTTGTTTCCCACTATATACAAAAGCTCAACTTCAAAAGAATGATGAGTAATAATGCAGTTTACACTTACCTAATCAGTGTCTGAGCTTCCAAAACCATTCACAGGCATATGCTATTTGCCATATATGTCTGCATCTCAGAGTGGCAATTGATATTCTTAAACAAAAAAAGAAACCAGTAACTGTTTGGTGTCACTTTTGTAGCATAATAATGATCTCACAGTGTTGGTAAAGCGCTCAGTATAGCAGAAGCCATTTCTTAACACTCTTTGTGAGTTAGCCGAATTACAGAACACTATACGCACAGCTTAGCTCTGAATAGTTCCAAGCCATACTTAAGCATGCACACTCATACAGCCAGTGAGAAAACAAGCTCTGGGACGAACACTATAGTTTGTCCATGGATTGGGCATTGACCATATCAGAGACATTATCTTGGTTTATGCCTACCCTGTGCTAATTACATGGCAACACCAAGGCTGACATTGCCTGCCTGCTGGCACGATTAGATCACAATCCTGATCTGTGATTACGATCAGAGTCTCTTTAAAATTCATGTCTGTAGTTATGTCTGGGAAACATTTCTTATCTGACTGCGTGTCTGTATGTAAATCTGTTTTAGACTTTACCAGCCGCAGGTCTAGGCTTGCTCAAGAAACTGACAGCCCAGATTTGACCAAAGGCTGAGAAGCAGCTAATAGTGGGGCCTGCATTGTTCTGCACTATCCCAGCCATAGGGAATTTTGCTATTACTCAGAGTTAGAACTATATGGAGAACATTCACTGGCTTGAATGATGGGTCCCAATGTTTTATTGGATGCTCCCCCATTAGCGATAAGGACATCTGGGACATGTCCACCTTCCTCTATCGCATGCTTCTACTGTTCAATCATCCTATCCAAAAAAAAATAAAAAATCTTGCCATATTATAGTGAAATTCTTTGTGTCTGCAGTAACCACATTGCCCTTGGTGGTTATGTGGTATTAGTATAGCAATAGTTATATGTATGTAGCATTTTGAGGCTTGATGTTCCTGCTCACTCCACTTATCCTACATAACTCAGTCTGTCTAAAGTTATCAAGTTTTCAAGTGCAACAGAAGAATAAAATCACCTTATATGGAATAATAACATTCAGTAAATTTGGCATACATCATTTTAATTGGGATTTTTTTAAACAATGCATGAAGAAAAGTGCCCAGGATGTGGGAAGGCAAACACAATGAACACAGTGCCAGTAAAAATGTGAAATATACACAATAAATGCAAACATAAAAACTAGGTCATACACAAGAGATCAAAAGGCAATGATTCAGAACTGTAGCCAAGCAAACATAGCAAAGTTTGGCAAAGGGGCAAATTTTGATGTTGAACAGGAGAGGAGGGGCAGCACTGGTACTTAAAAGGTTCTTATGGAGAAGGGCATGACAAAAATCCTGATTCTGGCCAAATAGTGTCAGGATATGTTAAAGTTGTTATAGTTGGTTAATACAGAATGCAGAACACTTTGTAGTCACTGCTTAAAGGTGCAGTAAAGGTGACTGACCCCAAAAACAATACTAAATAAAAACTAGAACTAGACTATTCCAGTGCTTTCATACTACTTGAGTATTAGGATTATAAACAGATCACTATCATCTACATAAAATATTCCCACGATTATATAAAACAGATTTACAAATGAACCCAAATAACCCTAAGTGAGCTATGATCTATTAAAATGTATTATCCATAATGGATGTGTTCATGATCCATGCATGTTATAGTACTCATGAAACACAAGCTTCATTGAAATAATTGATAAAAAAATAAACATTGGACAGATACCGTACTACCATTTTCTGGTTTCTTTCTGAAACCAGGCTTATTGTTGTGTTAAACTGCCAAAATATCAAAACCAACGAACAGTAGTTGCACTTTACTCTGAATTTGGGGAAATGAAATAACACTAAATAAAACCACAGCTTTCAATGCCACAAATTTTGCATAGAACAACTGGAGATAGTAAACAACACAGGACATTGTTAATCATTATGAGCTTTTTTGCATATTACATGCAAAACAGCAATCTGATTTCAATGCTGTTAAATTGATCAGTATCTGTATACAAGTGTATACTAACAGACTGTAGTTTATGGTTTTATGATTATTGTTGCTCTGCATTAATGTTTGTTGCATTTTTTGTTGCATATATTTACACACACACATGCACAAGCCGGATGTGTAAAATGCAAAAATATCTTGTCTAGTAACTGCAATTATAGCTTAGTAGTGTAGGTTTTTGAGACTATATTTTTGAGAAAATAGGGTTCAGAAGATTGATTGATTGACTACATTCAAAATCTGGAATGTTTTCAATTTAAAATGTAAAATTTTATAATAGGAGTTTAGGTTGAATTTGGTAGAATTTTGAAATATATAAACTGAAGTATACAATCAATATATTGAATGTTTAATATGCAGTATTTCTAGGCCCCTGTATAAAAGTAAAATGATATTGACCAAGTTAAATGCTTTATCTAATTTTCCTTATGTCTAATCTCTTAAATCAAAGCAGGTGATCAGACGATACTCTGGTGGATTAGTCCGAGTGATGGATTTGCACTTATAGAGTCCATGCAGCTTGAGTACAAACTGTCATTAAAGCAAAATGGGGACAATACTAAGAAACTAAGATACTAATACTAAGATACTGTGAAATTCATGTTAATATTTCAAAGTTTCTACTAGTTATTGTCAATAATACATATTAAAAAATAATACAAAATAGAAGCATTTACATAAGAACGTGCAATCTTTTGAACCCCACTGTCTATAAATATTAACTTGTATTATCCTGTATTAAGTTTTATTAAATTTTTGTAATATAAACCTGACTCCTATACAGATTCTACATGTTCTTCATTAGCAAACACCAGTAAACGTTTTTTCAGTTACAAAATTATGTTTCTCTAACAACATTTATTTATTTGGTACGCATTTAAGCCAGCATATTCTTAAAAATTAAATACTGCTTTAAGTATTTTGTGGCTCTGTGTGAATTGGTTTTCTCACGGTAATTTACATATTGATTTAGAATTATAATTATAGTAATAATTATAATTGTTTATTGTATCTACCACATCTCTTTGAACACCTTCAAATATTTGGTATGGTTACAGAAGATTGCACAATTAATTTGTAATCTCCACAGTTCCACACCCTCTAAATTGAACAGAATGTTTGAGATTCGTTTCCACCTACTTGTGGAAACATGTCTAAAACCAAACAGGCAGGCTAAGCAACATCACATATTCCTCAGCTTCACCAGTCTCCTTCTAACCTGAGCATTACACACCATTCCTGGGTGTGTTCAGAACCAGCAATATTTACGGATGCAAAAACTGACATGGCCAAGTGTTTTTACTTACAACTTATGAGTTGACACATGAGAGAGATATTTTTATTTATGAAAGGCAATTTACTGAAGCATGGATACAAATTGTTATACTCATATACATCCATCTTCAGTAACTGCTTTTTCCTGGTAAAGAGCTCATCCGTGTTACTCCAGGTAAAGGCCAAGAAGAACACATGTTTCTAGGTAATCTTCATATATGGGAGGAAACCTGAAAACACAAGGGAGCCCATGTGAAACTGAACAGATGCAAAGCTCAGTTTTGGCCCGAGGACCCTGGAGTTTGGTGGCAATGCTGCTTATTGGCCCAACATTATGCCTGAATGCTTAAATGTTTTATGGAAAACAGTGTAGAATCTAAATGTATAATATCTAGCTATGTGTTTTGTGTTATTATAAGCGATATAGCAGGCTGAGAGATAGGTAATGTTGGATAAAAGTAAAGGAATTATCTTTCTTCTATATTTAGGAGGTTATTATACTCATTAGTGTTACCTTTGGCTGTCATTGTAAAGGGATTTGTGTTGATGAAAGTGGGCAAGGTGATGTTTACATAATGAATTAGAAGAAACATCCATCCACCCATCCACTGGAAATCTGTACCTGGAGAAAACCCTCAACACAGGGTGAACATGCGATCCACACACAGGGCAGTGATGACCCCCAACTTTGGAGGTTTGAAGCAAATGAATTAATTTATCTTGTAGAATTATCCCTTTGTTTTTGTCGTATCCCAGTACCACATTTATTCCACTTTATTCATCCCCGCCACTGCAACTTTTGAAAAAAAAATTCTGCTCATATTTGCCACTCTTAATAATCTTCTAAAAGTATACTACTATGTGTACAGATTGAGGACAGTCGGTGAACCAGGAAACTGTTACTTTTATGGTTATCTGCTCCCATTTACCAGGCCCAAAGCTTTGAGAAAAATCAGAAGCTATTAAAGCTCCTCCACTGGTTTCCTTGGTCCATAATTCTGTTTGAAGAAATGTCTTTCTTCCTGCCAAGCACAACAGTCGAGGAGCCCTCAATAAAGCCCCAGCAGCTCTAACTGCTTACCCAGTGGGAAAATGGACACTCGGTTTCTGCTTATGCACTCGAAAAATACACATGATCACACTTGATTTTTCCTCCACAAAGGCGGGAAGCTATCTTGGCACCTAAGTATGCTTGTGTGGCTGTAAAATAAACCTTTTTATTTGTTTCAAATATAGCTGTCTATGTCTCCTTTTGGCTCTTGCAAAATACTTGGTGATATCTGTTTTGGCATAATGTTTTTCTGTCATACCATCTGTGAATGACAGAGCATTCCAGGGGACACTTGGCAAGAGTTAAGGATTTGAGGTTTGCTGGGCATTTCAGCTTGTATCACCATAGCTACAAACTGAGTCACAATAATGCCTGTCCATCCACCAACAAATCTTGTATATTTTCCAAAACCAGAAGACTAAGGCATCATGGGAAATGCCAAAGTTCTTGGTGTGTATCAGACAAATTCTTTCTGGGCAGCCAAGCCGGTCTTTCCTGTTAAGGCTATGTGCCCTGGACATTGCTTCAAAAGAACTACACAAACTGCTGTACATCTGGTTCAACAGTGTTCTTCCTGCCGGTTCTGTATTTGTGTAGTGGGTTTGGTTCAGCTGGATAACTACTGATTATGTATTGTTTCTGCCTTGCACAGTAAAACTGACAAAATATTTTCTAGATGCCATTTTTGGAGTCTTTTTGAAGTTTTTAATTAGTTCTGTTTATTTTTAAAGGATAGTGTTTTTCTTTTATCATTATTTCCCTCCGTGCTGCCATCTACTGCTATTAACTAGAGTACTGCTTGTTCAATATCATAAAAGTACCTTATATATATTTAATAAGGTACTTTTATGATATATATATATATAGTGTGTGTGTGTATGTGTGTAAATCATTGTGTTACCATCTGAATGTAGTTAAGTCCTAATTAAAGTGAATTTTACTGTCAGGGACAGAGTGAAGTGAGTAGGATCATGGCTGTCTCTATAATTAGCTAATAATGAAAGAAAATAAAATGCGTTTGTTTTGTTAGGTAATGAGAGCAGAGCTCAGTTCACACTCATACATGCTGTTCAAATTTAAGATGACATGGACCCATGTAATGACATCATAACAGTACAGTTATATCGATGTCCCTACAGATCCTCTCTACATGATGTGAGCAAAATGCAACGTAGCCTTTGACTGACCCAATATAAACACCTTTTTTATTAAAGAAAAATTGTCACAGGCAAAAAAAAAGAGGTCTGGATAAGTTTGAACATCTGCTTTATGACTTGGGTTGTGGTGACAATTTACCATTGACCTACAATGGGTGATGATTAGAATCTCTTAAAACACCATTATCTTTATTTTTGCCTTCAAGGTTCCCTGTTTCTTTGTCCAGTGGTGCAAAGTAGGGGACTATAAAGCCCAGAGACAGCTTTGTTTGTTTTTAGGCCACTTAAATAAGAGGTAGGTGGTGTAAATCAAAATATACAGTGCATTTAAGATAAGATGATAAGTGCAATGATCCCATATGGGACACAGACACAGAGATATGATAATCACATCAAAGAGTTGGCTCAGCAGGAACAAAACACACAAAGCTGAATGTGAATTTTATAAGATGAATACCAATCCAACATGAGCCCACAACCTCAGCAAAATAGAGGATAAGTGTGGAAACTCAGTTATTTGTGACAGCTTTTTCGATTCTGAAGTCCAAGCAAAATTTCCTGGAGCTTTAAGCTTCACTGCAGCATAGGGCACAGAGACGATTCTTTTCCAGCCACACATTTGGCAAGAAAAGAAGAAAATTCTCTCTGCTGCCACTTACCTACCCAGTGCAAGCTCAAGATCAGATGACTTTTCCTAGATTCTTTGACAGTGGTGTTTACATACAGTGGAATGGAAGGTCAAGGATGAAAATGTGCATATAAGCCTTTTACGGCTAATACAAAATTCAGCAGAGGGAATATGAATCAAAATCAGAATACTTTATTAATCCCCAGATTGGGTTGTTGAAAATGTTGACCTTACACTTTCTCCCATGAAAACCATAGAATATAAGATTGGATCTTTTCTATATTATTTGAGGTGGTTAAAAACCTAAAAAACACACACACACACACACTAAAGTTCAATATTTACTGTATGTATTAAAGCCCATTTTAGATTGTTGGACCCAAATGGAATTATTACACTTCATGCTGTATGCCAGTTGGCAGGTGCACATGGCTGTAATCCTAGTGTTAACCATATACAGATGGCCAAAGCTGAGATCTTCCAAGGTGCATCGTATCTTATAGCTCAGAATATATGGGTGATTGGTTAAACTGTAGGCCTCAGTATGTTTTTGTGGGGACCAAATGTTCCTGTAATGATTGAAATAGATGACAAATTTGAATTTGTCTGACTGGTCCTCATTATGTAAATTGGTATTTTTCTTAAAAACAGAAAAAAACAGGTTCTATGACTGAATACAGGAATGCTAGGGTTTCTGGTTAGTGGACTTTTTTTACTTGTTTCTTTGCAGAGTATTAATAGCTTAAATGTGTGCAGCCTTGCATCTGCAGTTGTTAGAATACCATTTTTTGATGGCTTATCTTGTAGTTATTCTCACCTTAGTTTGTTTGCCTTCGAAGTCCTCTGACCAAAGGTTTGTGGTTGGTGAGATTTGTGACCCATCACACATACAGTATATGGTTCTTCCACAAACAGTTGCCACAAATTTGGAATCGCACGGTTATACACATGTCTTTGTATGCTGTAGCATTACAAGTTCCCTTTGATGAATATCAATATTCGATGAGGCTCAAATGTGTTCCGGCATGATAATGCACCTGTACATAAAGCAAGCGCCATGAAGACACGTTGTGTTAAGGTTGGAGTAGAAGAATTCAAATGAATCTGAGTCAACCCCTCTGAACACCTTTGGGATGCACTGGGACTGCACCCCAGACCTCCTCACACAACATCAGTGTCTAATCTCACTAATACAATGCTATTGTAGCTGAATAAACATAAATCCCCACAGACACACCCCAACATCTAGTGGAATGCTTTCACAGAAGCTTAGTGTAACAGCAAAGGGGGAATAAATGTTCAAAAAGCTCATACGGGTGTGGTGTTCAGTTGTCCACAAACTTTTGTCCTTTTCACTTCCTTTCAAAATCCCTTTTGTTCTGTATCAGGGTAATTTCCTTTGCAATAGTGTGGCCTTTGTATCAAATTTATCATGAGGGTTTGTAACATAACCTAATGGAACAGCTCAGCAGAGAATAACAGGTAACACTCATAAATCAGCCTGAGCATCACTTGAGGTGATGAAATGGTTTCTTACTGACAGTAAGAGTAAAACGAAATGAAAGACAGATGTCCACTGTGACCATTAATAATTAAGGATGCGGATCATTTTTCAAGGTGTGTGGCTTGCTGTGCCACTGTGACCTCTTCATTTGGGATACTAGGTCTGACCTGGGGTCTCATTTATAAAGCGTGCCAGTTCCCACGCAAAGGTTATGATCTATAAAAAACAAACTTAACGGGAAAATGTGCGCACATTTAAGCAAACTTTGAGACGTGCGTACGCACATTCTGGAGACAAAGGGAATTGGCGACACAGATGGTGAGGTCGTGAACTGAAGTTAGATTGTAGAAAATACATGTGAGAAGAACGAATATAAGAATTAATGACATTTAATTTTCACTCCATTTCATACGTTATATCCACATTATCATGAAGATTAAATCCAACAGTGTTATTTGTGCCGATTGTTTTAGGCTATATACATCTAGTAAAATCCAAACGTAATTCAAAATGTATTAAAAATAAAATAATAATAATAATCAGCGCTACTCCGTCCAGGGTGTATCCTGCCTTGATGCCCAATGACGCCTGAGGATAGGCACAGGCTCCCCGTGACCCGAGTAGTTCGGATATTTCATTTTAAATGGTATACTTAATATGGGTAGTCGATACGTCAGGTTCCCCTACACTGTGCGAGAACAGGCCGAAATTAAAATGCAATTTGCAGCAATGTCTGGTTTCCCAAATGTAATCGGCGCAATTGACTGCACTCATGTTGCTATAAGGGCACCATCTGAAAATGAATTTGCTTATGTTAATAGAAAGCATGTGCATTCTATTAATGCAAATCATATGTGACTCCAACATGACCCTCACAAACATTGTGGCACGCTGGCCTGGTTCAACACATGATTTCTTTATCTTGACACAGCAGTGTAGGGAACAGACTAAATGCAGGCGCAGTACGTGATGGCTGGCTTCTTGGTGAGTTTAACAATATTAAAAAGTAGAAACTGTAACAATTTTGTTTTTAATATAATTATAGCAATGTTGCTTTTAATATAATTATAACCTGCAGGCGACAGTGGCTACCCCCTGAGACGCTGACTCCTCAACCCATTTTTAAACCTGCAGAGCGCAGAGGAAACTCATTATGATGAGGTCCACTCTCGTGCCCGCGCAGTGATTTGCATTGACTATTTATGGTTAAAAATGGGTGTGTACAGGGCGGGATATGAGGCTGGTTCATGTACGCACATCTGCGGGTGATCTGTGATTTATAAAGGGAACATTGCTTACCGGTGTGCGTACGTACGGTTTTATAAATTGGAATTTTTTTTGGCTTGCGCCATTTTTGGCTTTTCGCCGTACGTAAACTTTTAGTAGGGATCCTACGCACAGTTTTATAAATGAGACCCCTGGTGATTAGTGGCATGCGAGGCCTGTCAGAAGCAGCAACAGATTGAACATAGTCTGTTTGGCCAGAATGAGGCTATCATACCGTTTAGGCTATAATGCTGGCTGCTTAGTATGTTTATTTATACTGCAGTGTCATAAATAATATTGACAGTGATGGAAGAGATTTGGCTGTCAACATAGCCAATCATACAGCAACAAATCCTGGCCCAAAACCTCTCTTCTTGCCCATGCACCACACTGGGCTGTGACTTGCCTGTCAGGTCACAAAACATATTGAGTTCACCTTTGTCTTAGGTGTTTTAAATAAACTATTGGATTTGACAATCTCCAGGTACAGGTATGCTGCAAGATGTCATATCTGCTGTCTGGTGGTACAGGTCCAGTAGCTAAACAACTCTCTGTCTCAGTTGTGTTGCCCTAGCTTTTGTTGTATAAAAAAAAAAAACATTTGCCATTGTCAGTCTGAACTACCATATGTGACACAGCTAGTGCATTTTTTTTTTTTGTGCCTATTTTGAAATCAGCAAATATTTTATAGGATAAGATTTCTAGCCCATTTTCTATTTCTAATGGTTGTGTTTTAACAGCATCTGCATGTCAGTCATTATAGACACTTCTGTAAGATGATATCTTCACTGAAATTGTAAATGATACCATGCAGACTGTGTGTTTGTTAGCCACATGTTGTGTTCACTGCCAGCTCCTATAATCTGCACTCAGTGCAGTAAAAGCAATGTCTACTGTTCCATTGGTGTCTTGTGGCCTTTCGTTCCTGACACTGCAATGTGGTTAAGGAACTTTCTCCTCCTTTGCTGCTGTAATGGATCTTCACTTTATATTTTCACACACCACTAAGGGCTTGGCCATGTCATCAGACCAAACATCTCCATATTCTGCACAGAAATACACAAAAGGTTGAAAATGTTTCATCAATACACACAAGATATTACATACTGTACTGTAAGGTACTTTCTCAAACAACAAATTCAATGTAGCTTTTTCTTTAAATATGGAAGCTGTATATCATAATATAAACCTATATGTAATTAGGATGGTACCTATGTTAGAATACAATTTTTTGTTAGCATGTATTAAGCAGTATCTAAGCTAAACACAGTATCTGATGAGGCAGATAACAGAAAGGGACTGAGAAGGATTCAGGTTCGTTCACTCAAAAATACCCCCACATCATTCATATTGAGGGTATGTTTGAATCATTCGAGTTTCTCTCTTCATTTGATTTAAATTACATTGTGATATTTCCCTAAGTAATTCTTGTACTAATACCACCCAAAAGGTCTAAGTACTGTCCCCAAGTCTTTTTGTATTCAATGCATCCATCATCCCTGTAACATCCCTGTATGAGTTGCACCATGCTGCCATAATTGTGCATCTTTTGAGGACATATGCATTTTTTGCAGAATGCGCATGAAGGGGAATATAGAAACGCGAGTATGATTCATTACAGTAGTAGAGTGTGAATGTCAGAAATGAGGTTTGTGTGTGATGCAAATGCAAGTTTAGTTACTATTGGCAAAACTATTAGCAAACAATCCATGGGCCAGATAAAAAAAAAAACCTAGTCAAACATACAATAGGTCAGTCAATGAGCAAACAAAACGAGAATCCAAGTAATCCAAGCAGTCAGAGAACAAAGGCTTAGAGTTATCACTAGAGATGAGCTGGGAGAGATATTTCATACTGCATGAATGAAAGGTCTGGTTATTTAAAGGGGAGTTCCAGGTGCTCATTTGGAGGACAATGCCATGATTACAACTGGAAAATCCTGAAATGATTCTATGCTCTGACAGATGTAAAGAGTTCAAATTTAAATATAAATTAAGAAATATAAACATATTTGTCAGATCCATCCATCCATCCATTCATCTTCTATACAGCTTATCTTGCACAGACTCAGTGGGAGGCTATTCTGGGTGCCAAACCATCACAGTGCACAATCACACACACTCACACTCTGGTCAATTTGGAGATGCTTATCTGCCTACGACACATGTATTTGAAATGGGGAGGAAACCAGGGTTTCCCAAAGAATCCCCCAAAGCCCTGGGAGACTGAAGTGTATCATAATGGCAACAAATGTTAAAAGAAAAAAAATTCAACAAGAACAAAAAAAGAGTATTTGATATGTGTGTAGATCAAAAGGTTTCATGCCACTTGTTGGCTTTAGCTGTTGTTCCGTACCCATCGTCTCCATATCTGTTCTCTATTACTTGTACTTATTTTTTTCATCTGTGAATCAACACACACAGTATTTGTTGTCATTTTAATCAACGTTACAAAAGATCTGAACTGCAGCCTTTTTAATCTTTTATATGTATGCAATCTAAAGAGAGATAAGACCCACCAATAACACACACAAGAACCCTAGGGAGAGGACAAATTAAGCACGCTGTTCCAAAAAGAATTGGAATACAGTAAATTGTCCCACTGTACACATTACTGAAAAACACAGACCCAAATTGGGAACACAATCTCCATAATTCTCAGTTGTGTCAGCACATTAAATGGATACGATGTCCTTACACAGTAATGCTAATGACCCCCTATAAATGGTCATGAGCATGCTGTTCTATTGGCCTTGAGACCGTCATGTTCCCAGTGATTTATTCTATTGGATTCATCCATCACATCTTATGTTGTAATCTGGCCAAGAAATTTGTGAGACCAGCAGTGAACGATTGACAGGCTGTGTCTATTTAGACTATCGATCTTTCCAGGTATTTGGGGAAACTGGTTAGATGTTGTAACAAGTGCACACACACATACACACACACTTTCATATTTAAAGTAATCATATTTATTAGAGCTCTGCCCTTGGGCTACAAAACAATCCAATAAATCTGATCCATCAGGTCCTATAGTGTAAAATTCACTTTGCTTGGGTTCTGTGTAAAAGACGATGAGTAAGAAAGACTTTTACTGTAGTTGCCCCTGAGCATTTCAGTGCCAGGCTTTTGTTTACTCTGAATTATATGCACAAGTATGGTATGAGTGTGAGATGTACCACTGGCACAGTGTATTACCTTGGCGAAGGGTCCAAAGATAATATTTATACATGGTGAAAGATATGTATGGAGAAACAATTTACTGTGTACTCTCATGCACAGACAGACTGTTATGCCAAAGAATGTGAATGTTGTTTTATTTGTGAACGTTTGCGATATACCCAAGTACTAGGTTATCAGAGAGAACGGCTCTGATAGCTTCTGGACACTTCACAGCAGTATTTGTGACAAGCTGCACTATTGTACAGATGTTGAAAAGAAGAAAAAGAAAGCAGTGGAGATTGATTGACTGAGCTCAACTCTGTCTAGAAGTTTACAAATGAGCCTTAGGTCAGCTCCCAGTGTTACTGAAACCACCAGGGAGTATCATATATTCTCTGTGTATTCTACTAACTCTAGACATTTGCAATATGAGTGGGTGTGTTTGCCATCTATGCGGGTGACTGTGATTCGTTATGGTTCTCAGTATTTCTTAAGAAGGTCAGCATGACCTGCTCCCCCACGAAGAGTGCATGTTCCTTGTGTAGCCCAATTTATGTAGCCAACGTAAACTTTACCACACCAGACTTCTATGTAATACAATATGAAGCCAGACTGGCATCTTCAAGCTATAACAGGTGGCATGTAAAAATCTGTTTTTCATTCAGAGATAGAAATGATTAGATATAAATCTCTAATAGAGATAAATCTCTCTCACTTTCTCTCTCTCTCTCTCTCTCTCTCTCTCTCTCTCTCTCTCTCTCTCTCTCTCTCACACATGCACACAGGACCCCAAAGTCAGAGGTCAAGATATTCTTGTGTGCATTTTACTCTGTCAACTCTATCAACCTTACTACCTTACTCTCCCCCTGTGTGTGTGTGTGTGTGTGTGTGTGTGTGTGTGTGTGTGTGTGTGTGTGTGTGTGATGGCAATATGTGGTTCAACCAATCCTGTGATGGGAATTTTCCATTGGGAAAAGAGTGAGGTCAGGTTAAAGGTAAGCTGCGAGGTTAGTGGAGTTGATTGTGCTTAACTGATTGCAGAATCAGGTAATATCATATGCGGTCCTCGTAGAGTAAGTGCATATGTTTATTTGGAAAATGTGGGGCTACCAATCTAACCTGTCACCAATGTTTATTATACATAGATCTTTGAGCTGTATCATCCACTTAGTTTGCACACACTAAAGGTATAAATAGGAATATGTGTTCTGAATTTATACGCTTTCCACTTAAGATATTTGGTACGGTGATGTTACAGCTATTTATCTGGCATTATAGATGTTTAAAGCACATCTCTCTTTTCACCTCCGGTTTCCTGTTCCTATGCTTCCTCTGCAACTTTTATCTGAAACGAAAAAACAATTGAGCAGGAAGAGCAGATTGACCATTATGGACAAAAACAAACATAGCTGCTTGTTATGTCTGCTCTTGTATATATTGATACTACAGTGGTCTGGCTACTTCTGTCTATTGTCTGGTGGACTTCCAGTTCAAGTCTGTTCTATATGAAAGAGACACCTCTTAAGCACTGTCGGAGATCATGAAGGTATAAAGAATTACACAGTTATTGTGTTTTTAAGGGTTTTAAGTGGTTTGAGAAGTAATACAGAACAAATCAAGATAGGATACACTGCTATAGTAGCTCACTTCCTTTTGTATAAGCTCTATAAAGTTTCCAAAAATATTGCAAAATAATAAAGAGAAACACTTTTGGCTGAGCTAGATCATTTATAATGTGATGGATGGTGGAAACCAAATATATTGATTATTTACGTGTATATTCTAGCGTCTTTAGTGTCAGCTTGTTGCTCCTTTCATCTTCAGTAACCCCTGGTTAACATGGATCTTATCCCAGAAAAGCAGAATGTGAAACAGAATACCCTCAGGATGGGATCGGTCCACACAAATATTCACCATCTTGCTCATACCTAGGGGCAATTTAGCTTAGCCAGTCAACATGCCTGCATGTTTGGGGATTTGGGAGAAAGCTTTAGAAGCTGGAGAAAAATGGAAAAAATGTGAAACCTGGTACTCTTGAGCTGTGTGGCAGTAATGACTTAATGACACACATTAACACCTTGCTACCTGCATAGCTTTAGCATATTCATATATTCTGCTATGCACTACAATCATTTCTGAAACTTTTGGATTTTGATATACCTTATGGGACCATCTCATAAAATTCCATATGACATGAACTAACAGGACGTGAATTAGATGCCAAGCATACTTTGTCCTGAACATTGTCTAGATTAGCAGATGCCTATACAACATGTCTCAGCACAGTCTCAACACAGTGTTAAAGCCTAATATACAACATACGCAATACTGCCGCCGTCACAAACACCTCTGTGACAGTGGCGCCACTGAACAGATAATCAGTAGAGAGACAGAAGCATGTGCCAGCTTCTTATCAAAAGACTGCTGTGTTGTTCATCTGTACTTCTTACTCTTTAGCATATTAATCTTGGTATTCACATGAGGACTGAAATATTTTCAATCCACAGCAACAGTGACTGATTTTTCTTTGCTTTTAAGTCACAAAACCTAGGGGACTTTCTAAAAACAAAACAAATAATAGCATAGCCAAGCTTGTAGCACAGCTTTGTTGTACTACGATTCCATGCTAGCTGAAAACTTGACACCATTCCAACAGCCATTTAGCTGCCTCCAGAGGCAATAAAATTCACACAGCACCAACATACACGTACAAACACAGTTGATTCAAACTACACCGGGCCTGATGTAAGCCCTGCAACACTGTCACAATATGGACAATAATAACAGCTGAGATCAACTGAAAAGCTGAATTTGGTCAAATTCAAAGCATGAGACACATCTTTTAGTAGAGTCAAGATCAAGACTCATTGAGAATCCTATTTGTAATCTAACAATCAATTTATTAATCTGTTATTGTCCCTTTAACCCTAAAGTGGCAGAATATCTGATCTGAAACCTTTTTCAATTTGATCCATTTCAGCCCACAGTGTGGAACACGCTTACACAAAATTATATTGCTGTAGGGAAGAGGTCAAAGGTGAGGATCTGAAGTGTATAAAGAGGACACAGAGCAGCCAAAGTCATTAAGTCAATCTGAAGTGAAGGAGATTTATGACCCCTCATTGATCAGATTAAAGGGGGTCATGGTCAAATTGCAGTCAGGTTACAGCCAGGCTGTGCTTTCAAGAGCTGATGGCATCATTGAGTTTCTCAATGCGTTTGTATCTAAGTTTTATTTAGATCTTGTGATTTAATGTACTACACTTTTACACACACAAAATCTAAAATATATATTATATTAAAATATATATATATATATATATATATATGTATGTATATATATATATATATATATATATATATATATATATATATATATATATATATATATATATATATATACAATTAAAATATATATAAAATATATTAATTACGAATTGAATTAGAAACTAACAAATAAATATACACCAGTTTAAATAAAAGTTTAGGGATCTGCACAAGGATAAAGCACAAGGAAACAAAGAAAGTACACCCCTCTTTCAATCCTATATTTTTATTTATTTGACCCTAAATAACAATTGTGTGGTACTCACCAAGGTATATAAAAACAAATATGCAGAAATTATTATTTCTGCATATCCCAGCTTGTTGAGGAAGATGAGGACAGAATGCAGGGTCAATTAAGATACAGCACCCATGGAGCAAATAGGCTTTACTTAGATGTCGAACAGTAGCCACTCATAACCTTTATCAGTTGCTCATCTCCTTAACTGCCCTAACCATTTTGACTGATGACACCAAGGTGTAAGAAATGTCATCATGCACAACACCATTTTTGGAAAAAATTCAAACACAGCCTGTGACCACAAACGCCTCATATCATCTGTATATTATATTCACAGAATACATACACACACACACATATATATATATATATATTCATTTGTATATTATATTCATAGAACATACATATCTGTAAATTACTGTTTATAGTATTAACCATATATTTTGTTACAGCACATATCTTATGTAGATCTGTATATTTGTTCATAGTATGCTCACAACTGTAAATCACTCCATATTACCACTTACTTAACTTATTTAAATCTTGTACAAACTGTATATCCTGCACTTGCTACTATTGCACTCTGGTTAGACCTAAACTGCATTTCGTTGCCTTGTACATGTACATGTGTAATGACAATAAAGTTGAATCTAATCTAATCTAATCAGCTATGCATATCAGTATGGTGGTGGAGGGGTTTGGGCTTGTTTTACAGCCACGACCCCTGGGAAACATGCACTTATTTAATACAATGATGAACCCAACAATACCAGAATATTCTTGACACAAATGTGAGGCCATCTGTCCAGCTGCTTAAGCTGGGGGGAAATTAGTTTATGCAACAGGACAATGATCCCAAGCACATCAACAAATCAACATCTGATTTGCTAAAAGAAGATAAAAATCTGAGATCTGGACATCCTTTGAACATCCAACAAGATGTTAGACTGAAACAATGTGATAGACTGATGAACATTTATAAAGTTATTGTTGCTCATTTTGCTCAATTCAACAACTCAGAATAGCGATTTAAGACACACACAAACAAACACACACACACACACACACACTCAGACACACAGACACAGACACAGACACAAACACACACACAGACGCACACACACACAAACACACACACAGACACAGACACACACAGAGACAAACAGACACAGACACACAGACACACACACAAAGACACACACACACTCAGACACACACACACAGACACACAAAGACACAGACACACACACACACAGAGACAAACACACACAGACACACAAACAAACACAAACTCAGACAAATACTGTACACACACACACACACAAAGACACACACAGACACACACACAAACAAACACACACACACACAGAGACATACAAACGCACACAGACACACACAGGGGGGTTTTAAAACAAAAAGAAAATAAACATATGACTTCAAAACCAGCCACAGCTATTGATAGTTATTTTGTTGGAACTTACTTAACTTTATGTAAGTATTGTACTATTGTACTATTACAAGACAGTAGAGAAGTGAAGTTATATTACTATATGAATTTTAAAATGATTTTTAACAGAATAAGCAAACAAATAAATGAATTCTTATGTGTATAATTATAAAGGTCCTCTTTTTCAATATCTCAAAAAGTGCCTCCTCACACTGCTTTAGATTTGAGTGTGTGTGGTGTGAGACAGCTTGCAGTGAAATGTGAGACTAAGAAGCTGTTTTCTATTCCAGGGTTGTGATCTCAACTGACCCAGTGTGTGTTTGTGTGTGTGTGTGTGTGTGTGTGTGTGTGTGTGTGTGTGTGTGTGTGTGTGTGTGTGTGAGAGTAAGTGCGTGTGTGTGTATGTGTGTGTGTGCCCGAGGTTTTGTTTCTCTTGTTTATGTATCATGATAAACAACACTGTGAGCTTTACCACCATCATTAGAATGACCTCTCTCTCTCTCTCTCTCTCTCTCTCTCTCTCTCACACACACACACACACACACACACACGCGCACACACACACACACACACACACACACACACACACACATACACACACACTGGACAGTTGACCTCCACATGACACTCAGTGGTTAACCTGAATCTTTATATACACTGTGCAGATGTGTGTCACTGCATTGCTATACGTTTCAATAAGCAAAACATAAGATTATGAAATCTATTTCTACAAATTAGTAGTAATTCTATATGATCTGCCTACTGAATAAGAAAAATGCTTGAAAATAGTAATCAGTTTAAAAACCTCATATCTGGTTTATTATAATCAAGAATAGAAATAATTAGATCTTTTTTAATTCAAGCTGTTTTTGCTTACTGTTAATTTTTGCAGTGTACAAAAATGGAGACCTGTCTAGCTTCAATATAAAATCAAGTGGATGGACTAGAAGTTGATTAGTTCCAGACCATCTGTAACATAAAATTAATCCTTCTGCATGACCAGTTATATGTGCGCCATGCTTTGCACTGCGAGATATATTATACCGTGTTTTCTTTATCCAGTACGACATGTGTTTTGCATATGAGACATTGGAAGGTTCTCTTTTGACAATTCAGTGATTTTAAGATGTTAATCTACAGAGTTGAGCCTCAGTGAGGTCAAAGCAGACCGAACATTTCAATTGTATATGTTTATACATTCATTGTCTGTACCGCTTACTCAGGGCATGAGGTGAAGGACACAATAACACACACACTCACACACTCCTGACTATTTAGTCTACAACACGTCTTCGGGGAAGGAAACCAGAATACCCAGAGGAACACCTCAAAGCATGGGGAGAACATGCAAAGTTACACATGCACACAGACACACAGTGGAGTTAGGAATCAAACCCCAACTCCAGAGGTGCGAGGCAAACAACTAAGCCAATATATACACACCGTTTAAAATATTTATATTAAGTATTAAATGATATTTTAATGTAAAATACTCACATGTTTACAACAACATGTAAACAACATATAAACTCATTTTGCTTAACATTTCAGATAGACTACTTTAATTCTAGGCTCTCAGTATTTCTGAACATGTTCTGATTTATGATTGTACATGGGTGTAGTGTCTACTCAAACGTATTGTCCCTAGAGGGACATTGTGTCAGTGCTTTTCTCTGACCAGCAAGTGAAAGTCTGGCTTAGAGTAATTCTCTCGCTCTCTCACTCGCTCCGTCTCTCTCTCTCTGTTCGTGTTTATTTTACAGTCTGGCCATATGTTCTCTTTTCTCTAGGAGGTAAATTGATGTTAGGATGGAGGTAAGGATGGCCATCCATAAAGAAGTACATATGAACTGATCCTACCTGACCTTTATAATCAGCTCCAGATGGCTGCAAAACCTCCATCAGAACCTGCATCAGCTCTCACCCTGTCTGTATGGCTGTGTGTGTGTGTGTGTGTGTGTGTGTGTGTGTGTGTGTGTGTGTGTGTGTTTTCCTACATGGGTGCAATATGACTGAATCCAGGCCGCAGGTGTAGTGTGTCATGACTAAGATCTGCGTCCAGAAGGATAAAAAAAATTTCCAATAAAGTGCCCTTTGCCCTCGCGCTACTCTGTGCCTCTCCCTGATTCCATCATTGAATCTTACCATCATAGCTGCACCTCCAACTCTCCGCAGTCCTCTACTCATTCACCAAACATTAAAGCCCATATTTTTGCTGAACATATGGAATTCTTATGTAATACTAATCTTATTTCATGAACTCAAAGTCTTACTTAACAGGATTTCTTTGCTTAAGTGCAACATGATCAGTAATGTGAAAAACACAGGCATGTGGATATAATATTGCATATGAAGCTTCAGGTCTCTAAAATATGTCATGTGTATTCATCGCACTGATCACTCACTCGCTTCTCTGGTGTCTGTAGAGATAAGCATGTTGGGAAAGGCCGATGAGCTTTTCTGCTGCTCAGCGGTGATGATGCACTAGTGACATCGTACTGAAACATTGTTGGACATTTTCAAATTGCAGTAAATTACAGCTACATGGTTTTGATTGAGTAAGAAGGATTTTACAGTATTTCTGTTTGGTGCATACTCAAACAAAAAACCCACTGCAAGCCTAAAATGTGAGCGCTTGTCAGTGTGATGTTTTAGTGGTTTGACCCCTAAACTTTACAGATGGGAGTCTGAATCCCCCACGGCTAAATGTGCAGAGTTTGCTGTGATCTGTCCCATTGGTAAGGTTAACGTGGTTGTGAAGTAGGCCGAGTCTTCAAGGTGTGAGGGATTCCCAGCCACACGTTCTCAGTACCACTTGCTCTGCTAAAGGGTGGTCTTTCACGTAGCCCTCGCTTGTGGGTTTGCACACCTACATGTGGTGCATTCTTTGTTTCGTTTCTTCATACGTAGCTTCGCCCTTTAGTAGTATTATCTGTATCTCCCTGTTCCCCTCTTGCTCTTTCTTTAAAAATGGTTTTCACGGTGTCTGCATTTTGACAGAATTGGACCTTAGTTGGTGGTTTTTAGGTGACATTTTATCTTCAGTTTGATGGGAATTCAGATGTGTGAAGACCCCCATTGTATACCATGTTTCTTCTGCCTTGCCTCAGACAGCACCCTCATACATGTGAAAAAATACAGCTTTGTTCTTTTCATGTTTTTTCTTAACATGATTTCTATAGGAAATGTAAGATTAGCATTGACATTAATTTCGGCAATTCTTTTCTTCTTTAAGGCTAACTGTTCAATGCAGGAAGATTTTCTTGTAATCCATGCTTAGTGATCTTTGGTATCTATCTGTAATAATAATAATAATAATAATAATAATAATAATAATAATAATAATAATAATAATAATAATAAATGTACACAAACTTTTAGTCAGTGGTTTTTGAAACTTATGTTGTTTTTTTTATTTTTTATTTTTTTTAAGTCAGATTCTATGTGCAATAATATAAGGAACAAGTTAAACAAATGAAAGATTAAATACATAAATCTTTGTATGTCCAGACTTATTGTCCGTTCTCAGAGACTACTGTGATTCTGAGTGCTGTATTAACACTTCCACACTTAAATGACTTAAATGAGTGCTGTATTAACACTTCCACACTTAAATGACTTAAATGAGTGCTGTATTAACACTTCCACACTTAAATGACTTAAATGAGTGCTGTATTAACACTTCCACACTTAAATGACTTAAATGAGTGCTGTATTAACACTTCCACACTTAAATGACTTAAATGAGTGCTGTATTAACACTTCCACACTTAAATGACTTAAATGAGTGCTGTATTAACACTTCCACGCTTAAATGACTTAAATGAGTGCTGTTTAAATGTTTACTTGAAGCAGCACAATATTATTTTTCTGTCTGGGATGGAAAATGAATAGATTGATATGTTTTGCATATAACGTTTACTGAACGTCCCAATGACTTTTGTTATAAGTAAGTACTGAGTGAGTTGGTTTGGTTTTGCTTTTTTTCTCAGCACTGGGAAACATGACCCAATTGTTGTTTTCTGCTTCTGCATCTATGCAACCGATGTCATGTGTAGTGATTAACTTGGTGAGTTAAAAATGTTCCTGATCAATTTTTTTGTAACTTTTTTGTGAGAATTTGAAAGCATTTTCTTTTGGTTTTAGAAATCATCCCTCATCCCTCAATCCTCCCTCATTAGAAGGTTGAAAGAGCAGTGCTTGTATACAGTGGTGTAGTATAACGAGCCAATAAACCCAAACATTTCTGGAGGCCAGCAGTTCACATCATCAAACAATGAAACACAAAGCTATGTGTTCAGTCAGACAGGTCACAGTAGGGTTCACTAACCCTTCCTTCGCCCTTACTCTCGGACATTGTTTACCTCTGTAGCGAGTGTAGTATAGTAGCGTGCCGTCACATATTTGGATACAGACACTTCAACACAATTCCTTCCCTGTTAGTCAGAGATGATTGTTGATGAAGGAGCTGGGACACAGAAGTGGGACACATGGTGTGAATGCACGAACGGTGCTTTGAGAACATATATTTCTCAGTAAGTTTAGGGGTTTATACTGTATTTTAATTTAGAGAGTTGATTATATTTTCATCACTGTGTCTAACATTTTTATTTCAATTTAGTGTGATGGTGTCCCCTAGATCTGTGTGTGTGTGTTTGACATAAAACACGGCTTGTGTAGGTGTAGCTGTAAAATCACATTCTGCAAAGAGCAATGCAGCATGTGTCAGAGCAAGTTGTTAAGGTTGTGTGTGTAACCACAAACAAGCATGTTTGGTGTGTGTGTGTTTGTGTGAACAGCACTGGGAAAGCCGTTCGCCTCTGTACCACCCGCCCACACACCGCTCTTTCACAACTGACATTTACACACTGTTGCATTTTTCTCATATACCCCCTGTTCGTTTTCCAGACTCGCTCTTTTCGGTTGAAAAAAAAAAAACACACACACAGTTTTAAATGTTGAGAAGAAACAAACACAAACGCACAGATACAGAGTTACAGAGGCATAAATTATGAGTAGTCTCTCAGGCTCAGTAATGAATTTATGATAATGAATAATGAACACATATGGTAAACTTCCATAGTTGATAATGCTGAAGTAAAGATGCAGTGCTGTTTTCTGTTAAATAAGAGCAAGGGTGTCGATTTGGGTAGGGACGGTAGGGACATGTCCCTACCAATATCCAGGGAACACTCAATTGTCCCTAGCAATAATTCGACCAAGCCTATATATATATATTTATACATAACCACTGATGTCCGTCTGTGTCTTGTGCTTTTTTACTTATTTCATTTAACATTTATCCAGGAATCATTAAATAAGGTGAAAAACATTTTACAACAGTGTTCTGTAAAAAATAGCGCAACTTGTGGAACACAAACGGTTAACAGATCTACCCCCTGCAATGAATCCTGCCTCTGTAACTCACCTCTCTAAAAGGATTGGCCTTTGCCTTTTTTGAGTCCTGCTCTCTAACCCACGTCGCTGTTTGATTGGCTTTGTCTTTCTCGCTAATGTGTTGAGGTCGGAGGCTGCAGCTATATTCCGTTGTATGAAGCAATATGCAACGTGATTATGCAGCTACCAGTATGTGAGTAAGAAAGTATTCTAATAACAACAGTTTTATGCACAAAATACGGGGAATGTTGTCCCCACCAATGTCAAATAAATTATGTCCCCACCAATGTCAAATAAATTATGTCCCCACCAATGACAAATAAATTATGTTCCCATCAATGTCAAAATCAAACTTACGCCATTGAATAAGAGGTGTTGAGTGTGTAGATGTTTCTTGTAAAGTAAAGCTGTTGGTAAAGATGGCAGATCTATTTGTTTCATCGGTTTAATGCGTACCTGTAAATCTTAAGCCTGAAATATAGACACTTAAATTCATTCATTCATTTTCTACCGCTTATCCGAACTACCTCGGGTCACGGGGAGCCTGTGCCTATCTCAGGCATCATCGGGCATCAAGGCAGGATACACCCTGGACGGAGTGCCAACCCATCACAGGGCACAGACACACTCTCATTCACTCACACAATCACACACTACGGACAATTTTCCAGAGATGCCAATCAACCTACCATGCATGTCTTTGGACCTGGGGAGGAAACCGGAGTACCCGGAGGAAACCCCCGAGGCACGGGGAGAACATGCAAACTCCACACACACAAGGTGGAGGCGGGAATCGACCCCCCAACCCTGGAGGTGTGAGGCGAACGTGCTAACCACTAAGCCACCGTGCCCCCGACACTTAAATTGAAAGGGTTAAATACAAGTCATATTAGGTATTACACATATTACCAATAATTAATAGATTTAGATAAACTAATACTTTGTTTGCAACTCTGATTTTTTTTAATGATTAAACAACCTTGCCTGAGAATATAAAAGAAGTAAAAGTTCACAGAAACCTAGTCCTGGTCCAAATTTGTTCCAACTGTCAGCAGCTCTCTCTTCCTTCTTGCAGTTCAGCAGAGTTAATCCCTGGCTCCTCGGGACCTTCTTCCAGAATAGCCCTCCCTTTCTAACCAAAACAAGGCCATCAGGCAGCTTGGAAATCCATCCTGCTCCCCCGAATTAAAGAGGCTAGATGGAAAAGCTGTTGATTTTCCTGATTGGATTTAGCTGTGTGAAAGTGAGCCGGAACTCTGTGGTTCTGGGAAAAGCTCAGAATGAAAAAGAGTGACCAAGAGTATTAAAAGAGAAGAAGAAGGTTTAAAGGGCAAATGATGTCATTTCTTTTCTGTAGTGTTGAATATAATGTGGACTGTAATGGGTTTATGCTGTGAGTTCAGGCCCTTCTGTGCGGTTTGATAGAGGACAGAATATTAAACCCGAGTCCCATTTGGTTTCTGTCCTGCAGTTTTATTTCAAATCATTAAAGCCCTTGAAGTAAAGGACTGTTTCAAGTTTTTTTTTTCCTGTAGTGGTTTAGTGGAAATCATTCAGTGAGGTTGTGTTTTTCAACCTAGAGTTTATTCATTTCACTTCACAGATTGGGCATCTGCTAACCATTTTAAACAGTAATTACAAACCCATTCTCACAAAACATTTTATTTTAGTGGAATCCTAATCTCAGGGAATTCAGATGAGAAATTCTGAATTAATCCACAGCCCATAAAATGGAGTTTGTGTCTGTTTTGGGGTTTTTCCCATGTCACACTAAACGGTAGTGGTTGATAGCTCATATGAAAGTAAGTAGATGCTCAAACCTTTAAAAATGTGTAGTTTTTTATAAGCATTTCTGTTTTACCTAGATGTGCTATTGTTAAAGATAAGTTCCAAAAATCTTTTTTTTTCTTACACAAAATCTAAAGTGTAATAAATTGTGATATCAAACCCATTTGTGCTTTCTGATGCCCAAAGTGCTTGTCCATAAGCATCTAAAATTTAAAGGCATTATCCGATGCCTGATCATGAGTCCTGCCTCATTTTATATTAGATTTGTGACAATAAATCCATTCGTTTGTTTTATACTGATTAAAATGTCTGATAGTTCAGTGGAATAAACTGCTAGTGTACTGGTAAAAAGGGTTTAATGTAGTCCTGTGTACTGTGTGCATCATGGGAAGTGCCTGCATCATGGGAGGTGAATGTGGTATGAGTGTTGGCCAACTTTAATGTATTTTGGGTTATTTTATACAGTTTGCACCTAAATATGGCATCTAAAAGGGATATTCTATGCATTTATGAGTGTTAATATTACTATCAAAATGCTGTACTATTATTTCATTTCCATCGATAATTCATTTGGTAAAGTTTGTGTTCGATTATAGCAGAGGAATTTGGTGTTGATTCAATTTTGGAGTTAGTAAGCAATTGTTTATGTTTATGTAGGTGCTTTGTGAGTATTTGTTTACACGTCTGACAACGACTTCCCTTTATTATTCATTATTATTTGCTGTATCATCCATTTTTTATTTATAATCTATTATTGTTTCTAATTCTGTCCCTGAGTCCTTCAAGAGTGTGGTATCAGAGAAGGATATTAAAATACATTTGAGAGACACAAAGTAGCTGAACCGCAGCACTCTACCCTAACATGCTTACAGTAGGCCAGGCAAACCTTAGAGGGAAAAGTGCCCTACATAAAATGGTGATGAGGATGGGATTTACTCTCCTCTCTGGTACCCTACAAGAAAGCACACACAACATGGCTAAATTGATATTTGAGAAGAAAACCACCAATGATTTACTTTTGATAACGTCCTTCAGAAGTAACCCTCTCCTTCAACCTGAACCTACCAGATAGTGTAAAGAGGCAGGAATCAACAAGACTTGTGCTGCCAACTGCTTCCTTATGGCAGAAGTGAAGTCTGATGACTGACTTACATTGTTCCTTCTCAGTTCTAATTCTGGCTCCCCCGAGTCAATCATTAATGCTACGGGTGAGATCTTAGAGAAGACAGCAAAACCCCAAAATGACAGTAGTGCTTACTGTCTTTTACACACATTTTCTGGCACAATTCCCACTCCTGCTGCAGAACAAACAATGGGGAATTTGGTTGACCAAGCGAAGCTGGTGATAAATGAGTGTGAGCGTTCTGAGAAACAAAAACGAAGAAGAATTGTAAAAAGCTTATAGGGACCTGCTCTGGAAACCATTAAAGCTGTGTAGTCTGATAGGATACAGCTGAGGTTAACAGAACAAATGAAGCACCCACCAACATTCCTGAGCGTTTTGAATGAAATATGCGAAGCGGATGAAAATGAAGCACAAGTCAGGCACAAGATCAGCCACCACTGATTATTATTATTATTATTATTATTATTATTATTATTATTATTATTATTATTATTATTATTATTATAGTATTCCACCCAAGTGATTCATAAAGTAGTCCGCTCTTTGAGGAAGGCCAAGGGGCAGAGAAATGATCTGACAAACAGCTATCATGGAACTTTCATGTTTTTCTAAAAACAGCCATACCTACCCATACAACCAAAGTGGTCTACCCAAAGGTTTGTGACCCCTGCCTCGATGGTTGCAGTGCAGATCAGTGGTAAGCCATGTCATGCTCTGTTGGACAATGGGTGAAAATAAAGTGGAGGAACACCGGAACATTAACTGTCCCTTCCAGAGGTGAGAGGTATGCTATCTGCAAAGTGAAATATGAAAAGCCACTGAGTAAAGATAATTTCATAGTCAGCAAATTGTTTCCAGAGAAATTACTAGCTGTGATTCAGTGAAAACCTTCCTCAGGTTTTTTGGGTTCTACCACCGTTTCATCAAGAATATATATAGTGAGACATTGACTGAGCTCATGTAGGGCTATTCACCTGCGAAAGGGTGAGGCAAGTCAGAAAGCAAGAAGTACTACAGGGAGACAGGACCATTAGACTGTTGATGGGACCAAGCATGCACAGTGGTTTTCAAAAAGATCCTCTACTGTCTAACCCACGCACCAGTACTTGCCTTTGCTGGCCCCCCCAAGCCATGGACTCCAGCCTGTAGCGTATGCTAGGAGAAAGCTGAGTACCTCTGAACAATGCTATCCTGAGCACCAACTAGTTTTTCCTGGCGTTAATGTGGGCGATTGGAGAAATTCTACAATTACCTATATGGTGCTCAGTTTGTAGTGACGACTGATAATAATCATTAATCAATCACATATGTGCTGACTAATGCGAAACTGAAACTAATACGAAACCATGTAAGCACAACATTGACACAGATGAGTTATCTTGTTACCCCACTATAGCAATAATGCTTATACCACTTGGACTGAAATCCCACCAACTGCTGTATTCACCATCTATGCAGAGGTTAATTTGAAAGGCCTACAAGAGGTGAAGAGACGACAAGGCTTGTAGACCAGTTGGGTATTTCACCACAGGGCATTCCGGATGTATACACTTTCCTACCAAAGATCAGCAAGCAGTGACAGTTGCAAAAATTCTTGCAGAAAGGTTTTTTGTTCAGTATGGATTGCCTTCATCACACGCATACATCACGACCAGAGAAGTGAGTTTGAAAGTCGTCAAATAAAAGAGCTCAAAGAATGAGGTCACTGGTTACTCTCCCTTTTACCTCATGTTTGTCAAGGGTTTTATCGGCCTGTTGACATGTGCTTTGGCACTGCTGCAGATGGTCTCGAAGAGGTTAAGTAGCAGCAGTATATAGAGAGAATTAAGATTGTACCTCAGGCTTACCGGTTGGTTTCTGAAACAGCACAGAGAAATTCCCAAAGAAACAAACAACTATATGATGAACAATTAAAGTTCATTCAACAACATTTGACAGCAGCAGACTGTGTGCCAATCAGAAACCATGCTCTTACTGAAAAGCACAAACTGTAGGACTGATGGAACTAATTGAACTAATTAAACTGATTTAATTTACATTGTCACTGAAAATTTGAAGAACTCGATGGTGTATCAACTAAAGCCTGAAACTTGAACACTAAGCGTGAAAACTGTTCACAGAGATCACATTTTACCCGCTGTAGACAGTGTGAAATTGTCAGTACCTGATGAACAACAAAGAGAGCACACAATCACCAGTCACTGGATCACAGGCTGCAAAAGGAATGAAAAATAAGCTGCTAAAGGACATTATTGCATCAAATGAATGTGAAAATCCTGAATCCTCTGAGAGTGATGAGGATGAAGTCTGGTACTACTACCCAGATCAGGTCAATATACAAAAAAGGCTTCTCCCTCAGCCTATGGTAGAGCAGGAAACCGTGAGGGAGGTGACCAAGATCAGACCCACGGGCCAGTGTTGGAATATGCGCAGGTAGAAGATGATGCTTTAGAAAGCTGGACTTAAAAGGGGGAGACTATTGTCCAGAAAACATTTTAGAAGAATAAGCAGAACCGGTTGTGCTGCACTGTTCTAAGAGTGCTAAAGCCAGTGGTCAAACTGAGTTATGACGACTTAGTATAGTGGTAGATTCAGTCAGTGGCACTGTAAAGTAAGAGAATGTTTTAAGGATTATTTACTTTATTGTTTTTTATTTACTAGGTTTAAAAATTTTGTAATTTAAATACTTTTTTTAAATATATGTACTGTTTGGCCCTTTTTTTTTCATTGTGGCCCTGAAGGATTCAGCGGGAGTTACTGATTAGAAACCGACTGTGGTGAAGTTTAACGTTTTTAATATTAGTTAAGTTATAGTGTTACAATATTCCCTTTATTAATCTTTTTTTTTTTTTTTTTTTAAATAAATTCCTTTTGGAATATTGTTCCTAATTCTGTCGCTGATTCCTTCAAGAAAGATAATAGTGTGGTATCAAAGAAGGATTTTAAAATACAGTTGGGAGACACAAAGTATCTGAACCTTAGCTATACCTAAAGACCCAAAGAGCATAGGCCAGGCAAACCTAAGAGAGAAATAGGTGCTACAGTCGGAACAGCAGATTTAATCTTGACATTTTCTATAGATGTTTGACCATCTTTACTCTGTTGATATGGTAATAGTCTATAAAATAAATGATACGCCGGCTCAGCTATCACAAACCACATGTTTATGACCCACAGACTAAATTGTCTATTATTTATTACTGATCTGTAAAGACCCAGTGCTGCACTTAGCTGACTGTTTCATCAGTCTTTTTTGAAAGCAGCACACTGACGTCTTGTCAGCATCTTCCTCTCCCTCACAGATTAAAGCGTTAGGTCAATCATGAAAAGTACATCCATATGTACAGTACACCATCAGAGGGAATAGATATTATAGTGAAGGATTGTCTGTTATTGAAACACAGCAGGACAGACAGACCTACAGACAGACAGACTAGTTT
The DNA here is from genome assembly GCF_030014155.1 of Tachysurus vachellii. Lineage (NCBI taxonomy): Eukaryota > Metazoa > Chordata > Actinopteri > Siluriformes > Bagridae > Tachysurus > Tachysurus vachellii. Next base: position 30,566,196 of record NC_083462.1, on the reverse strand, counting down.
CTGGCGACTTGCAAAATAAATAGTGGATACAGGTTGATTCTGATAAGAAGATAATCTTGTATTCATGCTTGTGTGTGTTAGATTCTTTATGTGTCAGGATAACTAAGTACAGGCATATCATTGTTATACTTGAACCCCTTGACCTTCCCTAGCCTGTTCTTATCAAATACAGAGATAACGATACAGTAAACCTACACACACACACGTGCAAGCAACTGCGATATGTTGCACCAGTGTCTTTGATTAAGATATGTCATCACTCATCCCTCCCTTTCTGAATGCCTGTCTAGCCTTGTCTGGTTTGAATGGCTGAATGGAGATTTTTAAAAGCACAATAAGCCACATTCATCCACATCCACAAAGGCTGGTTATGTCCATCCTGACAAACATCAACGCTGATCCAGACACCATCTCCTTCCCTGTTCCCCACGGCGCCTGCAGAGAGAGAGGTCATCTCCCTCGATTGCCCCATCTCTTAGTCTTTACCAGGTCAGGAGTTCAATTACAAACCTCAAGTTTCCAGTGTAACAAGTCTAACCCAATCCTCCCACTCCCACTTCTGCTGTCTGACTAGTTGAGTGGCATGATTCACAAAATTGGCATGGAAATATAGTGGGAAAGGATGCTTAAAGGTGTAGAGAAACCAATGTGTTCTCCACTTGGTTTGATAGAATCAAAAATTTCCCAGGAATATGTTAATGTTAATCAAATGAATTTATGGTGTCTTAAATTTTATAATAGCTTATGCTCATAAACTGCACATTTGTATTTGTATTTTTTTTCCTGTACCAGTATTCTTTTTCTTATTATTCTTATTCATTCCTTATATTTTATTTAGTTATTTATTTTCACAGTCTAAGGATGTGTAGGCCAGGTTTTTATTTTCACTGCGGGTTGTACTGTGCATGTCGGTACAGATCGGTCAGATATGTACCGATAAGTCACTGTGGCTGAATTCTAGGAAACAGCAAACAGCAAATTCTAGCAAAAAGTCACCTCAATGTTAAGAAATCATAAACATATTTCACCAGTTTGTAATAAGTTCCTGGCTATCCATTTGTTTCTGATACAACTGTTTTCTAGACCTTTGGTAAATAGACCTTAATGATCTAAGGCTAGACCCAACTCATATACACACCAAAATCTCAGAGACTAGTGCAGCTAGCTTCCCATTCAACGAGTATAATTTAGTATCATAGCAGTCCACGCTGAGGGCTTAGTGTAAATATGCTAAATGTTATTTAACATCTCCACCCAGATTAGAGGGTGCTACCAAAACATACATCTCTCTCCCTCTGTTGTTTGCTCTTCTCTCATATTTCTGTTGGCCTTTTTTTTAACAAGATGTTCTTGATTTTCTTTGTTCTTTCATTTTCTTCGCTTGGGAGTTAGTTACTCCTCTTTTACCGCGAATGATTAGCTTTGTGGCTCTGAAAAGATCATGAGTCATAAAATGGTAATTCAATGCAGATGTGGGATCAATTAAATATGATACTGACATTTTGGCATTACAGAGCTCTGGGTTCAGCTGGAAAAAATGGCTTCACCCTGTGATTGCCTTTAAAAGTTAAAATGTTTTTGGTGGCTATCTGTGATAAGATACTAGGATCTTAAATATTTTTAGTGGATTAGGTTCTTTCCTGTTGCTATGCTCTAGAGAGCCATGTTGGTGCAAATTGGCTCCATTGTATTAAAGATATTTGGGAAATGCCCAGGGCAAGGTTTTACACAGACATTCCACTCAAGCTTTTCAGTTACTACGTCCTTCATATTCTCTTCAATCTGGCCTAAATGACCTCTGAGCTAGGGTGATTACCATAGCATAAGGGTGAGAAGGGAGGAAGGGAGTATAAAAAGAAAAGGGATGAAATGTAGAGAAATTACATAAATGCAGAAGAAATTTAGAAAATCCTGATGGAATGTGAGGGAACCTAATTGAGGAGAGAGTTCTGAACTGAAGCATTTTAAGCATAATGAAGAGAACAGAATGACTTTATTTAATTAAAATGTAATAAAGTGTTTCTTCAGGAACGAAAAGAAACGTATTAAAGAGAAATATTGAGTAAGGGGACTACAATTATAAAAACAAAATAAACAAGTAAGGATTAAATAAAATATAATATGAAATTCAAAAGTGCTAAATTAAAATTATAGGTGAACCTTTTAAAAACTTGCAGTGTAAAGTAACACCCAAGTTTTCCAGTGTTTCTATAGTAAACAATAAATGTTTGGTAAGGTAATTGATATGAGACTCGAAGAAGGCAAGAATCGAGGATGACGCCCAGAAAGATCATGTACGAGTTGGCAAATTTGTCATCACTGGTTTGTTAGGTTTACACCTAGATTTCTAGATCTTGATAGATAAACAGTTCAGAATTCCAACATGAACATGGTGATGAGTTTCTGAGACAGAAATGTAAAGTTACACTTTGTGTCAGCTATGTAGTTTTAGAGATTTCAGGTTTCTACCAAAATGAAGTTTAAGGTTTGATTATGAACTTTGAACTTATTGGCACAGAAAAAAGGGTAATTAGATTTTCCATTGGATTACAGACTTCAGCTGGAACTGTACTTTTACCATTGACTGCAGGTATGGTAAGTTGTATGGTTATTGGTACCGGCTTGTGATTTTCATCACTAGGACCTTGTGCATGTGACGATAAAATAAAAGACAAACACGCATTGCTATATTGCCTCATTTTTCATTATGGCAACGTCTTTTCACTCAGATCTGAAAAAGGACATGGTTTACACAGTAGTTTTGTTCCCATACTCCATGGACCTCAAAATAAATTGTTAGGTGTATGAAAATTAGTAGGTGATTAGTGATCTCAAATTTTATTGTGGGTTAGTGGGGTTTGCCCGAGTCCAGTCATAAATCTGGTGATATCATTGAAGACACTGCCACTGTTATAATCTAAAACCCATTCCAGCTGTCTCTCAAGTGGAAAACCAACAGTAGACCAGCACTATTGTACTGCCTGCACAAAGGAGTAGCACATAAACATAGACTCACTCGGTATAAGCTTCTCCAGCTGTGCCTTTGTTCTTGAACTCCCCCGTTTTCCCAGGTATTATGGAAATGCCTGTACTGACGATACATTTTGTATTCTTATTGTTCACATATAGAACGAAATCGTATTACTTTAATCCTGTATACCACCAATTGGCTGTTGTAAAATGGTATCAAGTTCATCTGAACAATTAATTATAGATCAATTGTATACTAATTTAATCACAGTAATGGACCAGATCTTTAGCAGACCTTCTGAAATAAAATGCAGCATATCAGTATTTATATATGTCAAATATTAATCATTATGTCTGTAAACTTGTAATAGGGTTTTCTAGGACATTTGTGCTGTATGTGTACTACACTAATGTGGAACTGGAGCCCTGGAGCATGTGTTTGGATACAGACAGCGTTGATTACATGAGTCTATAGCCTGTAATGAATCTCCCAGCAGTGCTAATTTAGGGAGAAATAGACCAGTTTGTTTTACTGGGTTTACAAAGTAATGAAACACTTTTGTATCTGTTTCCAATGTCACTCACCAGTTCAGTAAATTCAAACAAAAATTAACCTACAGACAAAGACATGTTTGTTTGATTCGTGGTTTTTGTCTCTATATGATGTGGTTGAGGTGTTTATTTGGTGATATCTTCCAATCCTGGCCTGAGCGTTTAAGCAATATAAATGTTAGCACACCAAAACTGCAGCATCTAACATTTACATGAGATATATATTACCCGATCTGTGATTGATGGGATTTGAAGGAGAATTTATACAAAGTTTAGCTGCAGGCTAGAACGGCCATATTTTTAAAGATGTCAAAGATTGTAATAAAGCTAGGACATGTAACACCTCATGTGCCTCGGGTTTAGATTGCCTTTCATATTAATAACATATACACTTCCAGTCACCATTACAGCAGTGGTGTTTTGCATCTCTCCATGTCGAAGGCACGGGCACTTGTAACAAAAACAGAGCAAAAAATTCCAGCTGTAGAGAAAGTCATGAGAATATAACTACAGAGTTACTCTCTTTAAGATTTCTCAGGCAGGACAGTGTTTGAGGAAAAACCCCATGTGTGGCATCTTAATGTCTTAAATGTCTTTGTTCTTAATGATTTATACAAATTCTTTTCCAAATGGAATATTACATGCCTATTGAGGTTAGACAGATAACGTCAGATGGTACGTTAAGAGTTGCCGTTTAAATTTTATTGCTTTCAACATTTTCCTAAGATGCATCACCACCTTTCTTTCCCATGGACCTTCACCACAACGTCCACCCACACAGCTTCACATTCCTGTTGTGGTCTAAGGGGCTTCAGTTCACCCCCAGCAGGCTTCAGGGTCCTGCCACTGATGACTGTCTAAGCAGTGACTCTGTCTCTGAAGGAGAGCACGACTCATCACCCCCAGCAGTATGGAGGTAATCACACTGACAGTAAGATGTAGGAATTTATGATGGAAAATGGTACACCTCAGTGTTCAGATGGAGCCCATGGAAAGTCACAGAAAGGAGACCGTGAGTAATGATTAGATTTATGAATTTCTTTAAGTATGTGGGGGTGAAAAAGTATAATTTGCATTTCTCACCCCCAAAAAAAACTATTCATGTTTGCCTATGGAAAATCATGACTGTCTATGAGAAGTAAAACTGAGTGCCTGCTCACTACCAAGTAGTCCATTTTTTCCACTCCAAATTCTCACATATAGCACTTACTTTATACACAAACTTGATTTCCTTCACCACCTCCTTCTCTAAAGTCTAGTTTATCCTACAAAATCATAATCATTCATTAAATTCTGGACACACACTGTGCAATATGCCATGATCCTCAACATACAATACAATACATAGGAAATTCATCCAATATCTGAACACCATCCTGGCCGGTCCTCTTAGACTATAAATCTTGACTATTCTAATATATAAATATAATCTATATCCTATTTTAGTAGTTTAGTTGTTCAAAGTAGCCTAATCGTTTATTTCTAAATGACAAGAAATATCATTCATACATCCATTAATTTTCTGTACAGCTTATCCAACACAGGGTTTGCAATGAATCTGGAGTCTATCGCAGGGGACACCTTGGAAGGTGCTAACCAATCACATGACACAATCTCACACATACACACACACTCAATTACACACTATGGACAATTTAGAGAGGCCAATCAGCCACCAAAGCATGTCTTTGGACTAGTGGACAAGACTGGAGTACCTGGAAGAAATAATACGCAAACAGGGTGGGTGCAGGAATCAAACCCCTAATCTTAGAGGTGCGAGGCAAATGTAGTAACCACTAAGCCCCTGTGTCCCTATGAAATATACTATATGTAATCATAAGTACAATAATGCTATACAAAGCAAAGGAATAATAACCAGCCTACTCTGATAAACAGTACAAGTATTTTATAATAGTTTGTCCTTTAGCTGAGATGCATTTCCTTTAGGTTTGTAGTAATTCGCAACTAATATTGTATAATGTATTGATCCATCTGTTAGTCTCCTGGACATTTCTGCAGCACTGAATTCCTGAGTACATGTTAAAATAGGATTTGCTTCATAGGGACACTTTTGGCTTATCTGCTAATACACTGGTGATCCTGAAGCACCATGAATGTGGTCTTGCTAATATCTGACATTGTTGTAAAAACATTAGTAGTTTTTTTTGTTCTGAAAATAATCTTGTGTGTGTGTGTGTGTGTGTGTGTGTGTGTGTGTACTGGAGCTCTGTGTGTTTTATAACACCACACCACAAGTCAGGGTTCAAAGGTTAATTGAAAACTACACTAAAATATTTGCCCACATCGACTTGCCTTTCTCATCTCCATTTAGAGAGATAAGCACTAGGGAGGGAAAAGCAAGAGGGGGGAAAAAACAGTAAAAGGGAATTTACTGATTTGCTAATGCCTGGAATACCAGCGAATAGTTTCCATCCCTGTAATTCTTCATAGTTTTTCATTCCTCTTTCTCTTTTACTCTCTGGCCTTTTAGCTCTCTTTATCTACATACAACTACTATCAACTCCTATACCAGATTAATTCTAATATCAGGGGTTAATCATTTTTATGCCCCCCGCCTCTCTCTCTTTCATCTATTTAAAGAAACAATCAGAGTGTCTGTCTTTGCTGCCCAGATCAGACTGCTTCTGTTTTCACACTGCAAGAGGAATTCCCGTCTCTTCTGACTGACTGCCAAGAAGGGGGATAGGATGGGGAAGGAGGGGGCTATCTGTTGGGGGAGAATGAGTGTAATTGCAATTGGTTTGGAAGAAAAATGTGAGACCGTGACCCTGTCTACCTCCAGAGAGTGTGGATAGTATGAGTGTGTGTGTGTGTGTGTGTGTGTGTGTGTGTGTGAGAGAGAGAGAGCGAGAGAGAGAGAGAGAGAGAGAGAGAGAGAGAGAGAGAGAAAGTGAGAGAGAGAGACCCAGCTGTCTAAGGCTCCATTAGTATCTAATGCCACTGGGCTTTTAGCAGTGCTCAAATAAGCCCATCTGATACCAACATCTTCATTACAATACTCTCTCTCTCTCTCTCTCTCTCTCTCTCTCTCTCTCTCTCTCTCTCGCTCTCTCTCTCTCTCACCGTCTGTGGTCATTATTCATGTGTATGTTCCTTAGACAGTTCGTGACTCTGTGCCAATCATTTTGTACGACTGGGACACACATGCTCGGACATATGCACTTTTTCGCTCTTTTATACTATCCTAATATATACCAGGGTTCTCAAGTTTTGAAGATAGGCAAGCGTTAAACCCCCCCGACTCCCACCTAATGGGGGATTGGTTGTTTGGTAAGGATCACTGACCGCAATTTAACCAAATACAAAGTATTTGTTTCATTTTCATTTATTAACGTGTGTGTGTGTGTGTATGTGTGTGTGTGTGTGAGAGAGAGAGAGAGAGAGAGAGAGAGAGAGAGAGAGAGAGAGAGAGAGAAATTATGACTGGTGTTGTTTATTGTAAGTGTTTGTTGCCTTTTTGGACTCCTTTATCATTTGTAATGTTGCTCCCATTTAAAACAGTTCGGCTTAAGCCCAGACATTTTTAGTGTCATGATTGAGGACAATGTCCCGTCCAGAGACAAGCTGTTTCGTGTTGAGGTTTTGTTCAAACCGACCATCGAAAATACCCTTTCTAATGAATATGTTTTTTTTTAATTGGTTGTTGCGTTAAATCTTACCCAGATACAGTAGTGCTATTTTCTGATTGGCTATTGTGTAGCCTCTTTTTTTTGATTGGCTGATAAGTGTCAGGCTCGACTAAGAGCCCCAGAGGAGACGCACTTGATTCCTGCTCGGTTCCATAGAGACAGCGGTGCGGACTGATACATTTTGGGTGCTGCGGCATATTAAATATGATAAATAGTCAAAAAGTTTTTCTGTGTGAGAAACACAATGTGTGGCTGGAGGGCGTGACAAAAGACCGACATGCGTGACTGTCATGCACAATGCATGACACTTGACAGCCCTAATATACTCAGATATTTTGTCCATAACACATAGATTCATGGTCAGGTTTTGGATTCAGTTGTTGTAAATGAACATCAACACGATGTGCTAAAACCTGTCATGTGTCATGAATCTGTACCTACTGTATGTCATACATGCATCAAAATATCCTTAGGGATGCTACAGTACTTATCTTTGACGTGTCTTCATGTTTGATATTCATTCATTCATTCATTCATTCATTTTCTACCGCTTATCCGAACTACCTCAGGTCACGGGGAGCCTGTGCCTATCTCAGGCGTCATCAGGCATCAAGGCAGGATACACCCTGGACGGAGTGCCAACCCATCACAGGGCACACACACACTCATTCACTCATGCAATCACACACTATGGACAATTTTCCAGAGATGCCAGTCAACCTACCATGCATGTCTTTGGTCCGGGGGAGGAAACCGGAGTACCCGCCGGAAACCCTCGAGGCACGGGGAGAACATGCAAACTCCACACACACAAGGCGGAGGCGGGAATCGAACCCCAACCCTGGAGGTGTGAGGCAAACGTGCTAACCACTAAGCCACCGTGCCCCCCATGTTTGATATTGTAAAGTAGAAATAAATATTTTGACTTTCACAGTGCTTACTACATTTCAGCCAAATAATCATTAAAAAAAAATAATGTAAATGAAAATACTGAAATACTAAACAAAAAAAAATGAAAATTGGAGCATGATTAGAAAGTTATTGATGCTCATCAATTCATTTTAGTTCAATTTTATTTGTAAAAAGATGAGAGAAACCAAACTCAAAAAGGGAACATGATCCTCACCCTCATCTCATCTGATGCTGGATCTCAAAAAAGTCTGTGCTGTAAAAGTGTTCGCATCCAGTGTAAGGAAAGTAATAGATTAAACACGTCACAGCATATCGTAATCATGCCCCCAAATGCCCTGAGACACTGTAGGAGGTTTATAAGAGCAGGTGAGTGTCTTACTCTCATAACAAAGGGACAGAAATGTTTCTGAAGCAACAGGTGGCTGGGAAGATTACAAAGCATCAGTGAAAATGAAGACTGGTGTGAAGGGGAAAGAACAGAGGAGAAAATCAACTATTAAGGTCTAAAGCGCACTTTTGGCTTCAAACGCATATGGCTGGATCATGAGTGCTGTCACATCAAAGAGAAGAACGTGCGTATGGTTGCAGTTCTAAACAACAAACACCCACTCAATAGGGAGAGCAAAATGATACAAAACGGTGACAGGAAAAAAAAAAGAGAGAGAAAATTGTGTGATCTAAGGGATGTGGTTTCCTGAGTGTGTTTCTCATGCTTCTTGAGTCTTGGGCTTTGCAGCAGCCTTGCAAAGATTATTTGTTTTTGAGGGCCTTAAATATACACAGGCTTTAATATGTCATTTCACAATGACATGCAAATGAGCATGATTTAGGGTTTCACAACTTTTTATCTGTGTTGTTTCTTTACAAAAATCGCAATGAACAAACTGCACGAGTCGCAAATGCTATGAGATGTTTTTCAGAATTGAAGATAAGCGCAGTGCATGTAAATTAGGGACTGAGGCTCATGCAATGTAAAATGAGATATTTTGCTTTGTCTTGTTCACAATATGCAAAAAAAACAAGCCACACACATTCATTTTTATTCCTTTTTTCTCCCCCACATACACACTTCACCACACCACACATACACTGAGAGATGAAAGGCGTGTGCCCTTGCAGCTGGCCTCTGGTGCCGTCTCCCATTTCACGTTGCCAGATGCTGCTGTCATGCGTAGCCTTAAGTTAAATTGATTTTCTCATAACTGCTTGGGCTTCAGCCTGCAGAGAAACATAGGCAGTGCTTTTATTCCCTTCATTATCTCACTTTCTATCTATCAGCATTGACCGAATAATACTGGTTATCTTACTGGGAAATATCAAGCACTCTGCCTGTTTTACTTCATTGCTAAAAGTATAATAATGACCAGTCTTATTTAATGTAAATATTACACTAAAAATATCTGCAAACACAAATACAACATATTGTGCTGGTGGGACATTTATTAGTAATCCTCAGAATATCAGACCTACCTTAGTGGTGTAAATAATTTTATACAAGAAACGTACTGTATATGCAAAGTTTCAGTGTGATGTACAAAATCTGTGGCTGTAGAGCAGCAAACAGCACACAATAACAACAGCAGCTTGACACAAAGACACTGCAACACAAGTATGTACATAGGGGTGCTGATCAGGGTGAAACAGAACACGGGTCAGAGCGAATGGTACATAAGGAAACATACACGGGCTGAGGGGTAACATCTGATGGGCAAAGATTCGGCATAAATTTGAGAGATGTACACTGTTGACGTTCATTCATTCATTCATTCATCTTCTACCGCTTATCCGAACTACCTCGGGTCACGGGGAACCTGTGCCTATCTCAGGCGTCATCGGGCATCAAGGCAGGATACACCCTGGACAGTCACTCACGCAATCACACACTAGGGACAATTTTCCAGAGATGCCAATCAACCTACCATGCATGTCTTTGGACCGGGGGAGGAAACCGGAGTACCCGGAGAAAACCCCCGAGGCACGGGGAGAACATGCAAACTCCACACACACAAGGCGGAGGCGGAAATCGAACCCCCAACCCTGGAGGTGTGAGGCGTACGTGCTAACCACTAAGCCACCATGCCCCCCCACTGTTGACGTAATCTTTTTTTAATATAAATACTGAGTAAACAAAAGTGAATAAGATGGAACAAGGAAAAAGAAACTCATTATTTGTTGCTGCTAAAGGTGAATTGCACACATCATATAATGAACAAAATTAATTTCAAAAGGTTTAGAAGAAAGCTTTAAATATCAGACTCGTACTGCAGAAATATGGCATCTTAGCAAGACAAAATATCTTAATACAGTACAAAAATAACAGTCAGATTTATCTGTTGTTTCCTATTATACGATTCTAATAAAGCAAAAACAAGAGAAGAATCTAGAAACAAATGCTTACGATGAGCAAAACTATTCAAATATGCTGTGAAAATAATTTCACCCACGAAATTTGTAAATAGAAACAAACAAATAAATACAAAAAAAAAATAGTAATACATTTTAAATAATAAATTATTATTAAAAAAAAAGAATTAAGCTTATACATAGTAAAATATGTCTCACAATAGGCTTAATAAACTTATACCTTTGGTTTGTATGTGCAACTTATACCATATCTGTAATCTTCTCATTATTTATAAGGTATTTTATGAATCATTTTGCCATGCAAATGTATTCCTATAATAAGCATACCTTAGCTTTAAGTAATTATAGCCAGAAAATGATTTCTTCGCTCCAAACTACCAACATGAGTAACATCAGTCAGTGTAAATCTAATGGCATGTTATTAGGAAAATGCTGAGCTACAAGTGGCATGAAGAAATGCTCAGATCGTCATGTTTTCATTCAGGTGGTCAAGCTTTGATCTCTGAATTTATGTACCAGCTGAGGCAGCACGCATACACCCACACTATCATCAAACATCTACACTCAGCCCATCCCACACTCCACGCTGTGTTGTGGTTTCTGGCAAAGGGAATGAGGAGAAAGAAAGAAAGAGAGAGAGAGAGCGAGAGAGAGAGAGAGAGAGAAAGAAAGAGAGAGAGAGAGAGAGAGAGAGAGAGAGAGAGAGAGAGAGAGAGAGAGAGAGAGAGAGAGAGAGAGAGAGAGAGAGAGAGAGAGAGAGAGAGAGAAAAAGAGAGAGAGAGAGAGAGAGAGAGAGATGATGATAAATTGCTGTAAAAAGAGTAGTCCAGCTGTGGGGAATTCTCCTTTACAAGACCCTTCACCTTTGACCTTTATCTCTTTTTTCCCATGAGTTAAATGTTATCCAGACTGTTTTTTTAAATTTCAGGTTTATCTATTAATGTGCATTTTACAAACGATTCACTTTACACACATTTTTTTAAACACACATGCACTCACACACATATTACCGTTACAGTCAGACTCGGACAGCCTCGCACTCTGCACACTAACATAAACATCTAGACATCTTTATCTCATTATCTCTCTCTCTAACTCCACCAGCAACGTCTCGCTTTACTTTATTCTTTCTTTCTTTCATTTTCAGGTCGTCTATTTCTTTTTGTGTGTGTGTGTGTGTGTAGTGTAAGTGTGTGGTGTCCATGTAGTCTTCTGCATATTTCTTATACTTCCATCATGGTTCCTCTTCATGCTGTTAGTTCTTACAATGTACCAATCAGCCTATTTAGAAACATTTGACGTGCACACCCTCTTTCCATCCTTCTGTCTGTGGCATGTGAGTGGAATTGTGGCTCAGAATGTGAGAACAGAGCCTGGATCTTAACACAGGATCAGCCAGTGACAAATGAAGACCAACATAATGTTCTTTGCCATAGGAATGGTTGCCACATTTCATCAAAGTGCCTCGTCAGCCAGGATCACCCTGGAAAGAAATCACTGTCTCTCTCTCTCTCTCTCTCTCTCTCTCTCTCTCTCTCTCTCTCTCTCTCTCTCTCTCTCTCTCTCTCTCTCTCTCTCAATCCCTCTCTCTCACACACACGCACATGTTTTGCCCAACGTTTATGTACCATTTTTGAAGATCAGAGCCTGTCATTAAGAGGTATTAAGTTGTCCTCTAGGTGAAGGTTCTCTGTATATGAAAGGGTTTGTGTTTTTTTTTTTTTATTGTTATGCTCTGTCCTGACAACCAGAGGTATCACTTTTCTGATAACTCAGCACACAAGAGAAGAGACACAGACATGTGTCATTAGAGTGAATTTCCTGGCCTGACCCCATAAAGATAAGTGATCGCTCTAAAATCAGTGCCTGTCTATTTCGTACACACACTCACACACAAATACACAGGCCTGCATTGTGTCTACTTATCTCTTCATCTTGGGCTGGTAGAGGGGAGTGTTTGAGTGAACAAGAGAGAGGGAGCGAAAGAGACTTGTACAGTGTGTGCAGTTGGGAGGGGAACTGGACTGATGTTTAACTGCTGGTGCCCTGCAGCCTTTAACCTGTAATTTAGCCCCACCTCACACACTCCTGTACAGCCAAACATGAAGGAAGAGAATGAGCAGAGAAATGAGGGAGAGAAAAAGAAAGAGGAGAGGAATTTTGGGGGTTTTTTAAGCTCAGTAAGGTAAATACAGTCTCCTGGAGGTCTTTTGTGATAGAAGACATATACAAGCAGCACAGCATTGCACATACACTTAGACACTTAGACAAGGATGGCCAGTATACTCATGCAGGTATTTTAAATATACATTTTGTCATTTATATTCACTGTATTTTAAAATAACTAGAACTAGTTTTTAAAAATACAGAAATTACTTTTGTAATGATTGATTTTGGAGGAAAAAGAAGAAGAAAGTTCTCTTAAAATAAAACAGTAAAATAAAATCTACTTTGAATGACAAACATAACCAGTGCGTGTCTTCCAGAGTTATTTTTAATTATATATTTGTTGTTTGTCAAAAACCACCTGAAAATTCTAGTCTGTGCCAAATAAACTATCATTGGATAGAAAAGTCGTGGTGCTGGCCATGATTCCTGTTATGGTAATGTAGAAAAAAATAGAGGTGAGAATCTCCTGCTGCATTAAATATCCCACGTTCATAATTAACATTCAGAATTAAATATATATTTTTAATAGATTTTAAATATATTTGAACTAGGGGATATTTAGAAGTCATTTGGGTGACAATATCTGGAATTAATACACAGAGTTGCATGAAAATTAAAGTAGCTGGCCAATAATAGCAGTTTACAAAAGAAATCAGAGAATGTTACTAAAATTAACCCCCTTTTATACCAGGGCTATCGAATCCTGGATTCTGATCGGTCAGATTTAATTTTCAGGGAACAGTACAGAATGGCTGGGATCATACCTTTCTAACGCTTTAAGAAAACATATTATTGGCTTCTTGTATGAGTCAAGGTGTGCCCCAAGTCTCAGTTCTCAGTCCCATTCATTTTATTGTATACTGTGAAACACATCTTGCTTACTACCTTCTAACTTGCTTGATTGACAGCTAAGATCCCCCAACTTTCTTCTGAAGTTTGTTTGGTCATCTCTCAAAAGTAGATCTGATGAAATACTTTTGGAATGGCTTTAACAGTACCGAGTGTTGTTGATCATGTCTCCCCCTAAATTACTATTTAGTTGAATACAAACAGCATTTATTTAGGATAAACTATATTTTAACTAAAAAAAATATTTTTTTTATTATTTATGTCCGTTTATTCATAGACGTACACATTCACATATTCAGACTTTCTCAGATATTCAGCATCCACATAGTTTGCAACGGTCTACCTCTTTCATGTGGTTTGAGCTCATTGTTAATGTCAGTGTCAGATAAACCGAGTCTCTATCTCCTTTGTCAGCACGCTTATCTGATTCCCTGATGCCATTAACACAACAGCTATACTGTCACACTGCCACCCAGAACATCAAGGCCTGATCTTGTCTCACATAGTTTTGTCATAATGGAAGTCCTGTGTGTGTAGTTTACTGTACACCTACACAGTCGATCCAGTATCTCTTTATGTTTCTCTTTATGTTGGAGCTGATAACAAAAAAAAAGAAGGCAAAACAAGCAACCTGCCCACTGTCAGACGAGGACAGTGAGAACAGCTGCTGGTACTGTAGATTTATAAAAACTGCCCAAATGTGAACAAACTGTGGTGGAATATACAGTATCATGGACTCTATAGTGTTGTTTGTGCTGAAAACGTTACTGTTCCTCTGTCCCTCAAAACAGGCAGTTCTGTTTCAGCTGAGAGGTTTTTTATTGACAACAAACAGTACAGACCCTCCCAAAACCCCATAAACTCATACAACAAAGGCCACTCTGTGTGTATGTGTGTGTGAAAGAGAGAGAGAGGCTTTGGTGGGGACTAATGAGAACTGGGTAATGAGAGAGCCAGACCGTCTGTTAGACCTGATTCTAACAAAGTGGACGTTAATGGCTGTGGCTGCACTGGTCTCAGTGGACAGGGTAATGGAGGCTTAGAGCCACATATGGACCAGTAAAATGGGCAAAGTTTAAGGGCCTAAAAAGGCTCATGCCAGCTGGGACTTGTGCATGTGCCAGCATATAGTAAGTAAAGTAAGATCCCGCTCTCTGACTCAGCCAAGCTCCTATATAATTAGCTAAGCTTTGTAACTCAAAGTAATAAAAGGAGAACCAGCAAAGCAGCAAAGTCAATATATTTCAAAAACATTGGATAATATTTTGGGATTACATTAATTTAAAGTAAAAAATAAAGCTTTTTAGAACGAAAAGCAACAAAAAACCCAGCTCAACCTCATATCATCTAGCCTTATAATCAGCCAGACTGTTGTTGCTGCATTGGGGTTGGCTCTGATCCAAAATCCAACTAATAATACATTAATGATCTTATCTCACCTTTAGCATTCACATGGATTAACAATCAGCAGAAGTTCTGATTCTTTTAGGATCGTACAATATCAGTAAATCTGTAGATCTCAGTAAGAGGTTTGTCCTGGTCAGGATTGCTGCAGATTCAGAGCCTACAGTAGGCAGGAGTGCCTGTGGATAGGATGCTAATCCATCACGGGGCACAATATGCTGATTCACACCTACTTTGGAGGCAATTAAACTAGTGAGTCCACCTGCTGGAATGTTTTTGGGAGGTGTTAAGAAAACAGAAGAAACTAGCAGAAACTTGTGTGGACTTGAGAAGAATATGCACAGTTCACCACAGCAAGAGTCTACCTTCACAGATTTAGGTCAGCAGCACATAAATCTTGAATGCAAATATAATTTCTAGATAGAAAGAAACCCAGCCATTGTTTCTTTCTAGTAACACTTCTGCAAGTAGTATCATTACTCAATTCCCAGCTTGATTTATACGCTACAGAAGAGACTGTGTAATAACTGCTACGGGTGAGAAATTAAAAATAGTATCAGAGAAGAAGGACAGAAAGATTTTGCTTTTGTTTTTATTATATGTGCTGAGTGGCTGGTTTGGAAGGATGAGAAATATATACACTTCCTGTCCACATTATTAGGAACTTTTGTACACCTGCACATTCATACAATTATGTTATCAGACAGTTATATGGCAGCAGAGCTGTGCAAAAAAAACAAACATTAATATCAAACTGATACGATAGACCGTGATATGATATGATCTGTAGCTCATGTGCATCGATGTTTGATCTGTTGTTTGCTCTGAGATGCTTTTCTTTGCTCACCACATTTGTAAAGAGCAAATATTTGAGTTACTATAGTTCCTGTCAGCTCAGAGCAGTCTGCTTATTCTCCTCTAATGTCTTTTTTCTTAATTTTGATGTTTGTTGAGAACATTAACCTGGTTCCCACTTAGGTTTTTAAGCTAAGTGCTGCTAATAAAGCTACAGCAGAAGTATGGGCTGAAGTTTAGCAGGGGAAGAGAAGGGACAAGGTTAAGGTTTCATGTGAGTGCAGAAGGGTGTGCATTAGTGCATGAATGTTTGTGCTTATGACCGTCTGTGGGGGAATTTCAGAACTGACAGCCTAAAGTTCCTGTATTAATGAGATGATTCCTAAGTCAGTGGCTCAGCTTTAGGGGACATTCCTGCTATGCCATCTATATAATGTATGCCATCCAACATTGACACATATTCCATACTGTTGGACTGTCACCATCACTCACTGTAATCTGCAGCAGATTACAGGCCAGGAGAAAGTGACGCAGATTCATTTACTTACTACAGTTTGTGTATGTATGGAATGGTATGTTAACACAGTTCCTGTGACCATCTCTGACTACTGGATGGCTTCATTCTCTTTAGAGCAGTGGTGGCTCAGTGGTTCAAGTATCCAGGTTACTGCTCAGAAGGCAGTGGATTCAAGCCCCAGTTTCTTCAAGCTGCAACTATATATATGTATATATATGTATATATATATAAAGAAAGAATTTAATTGTACTGTTTTTGTGACCAATAAGATTTTTTCTATATTAGTGAGCTAAGCTAATTTACGTAGTTGGCTATATTGATTGTGTGTGTGTGTTTTGGGAGTTGGCTGCTGGACACACCTTTGGAAACACTTTGTGAAACATTTAGAAAACCGGTGTCATCGTTGCAGTTTGCGAACCACAAAAATCTTTGTGTGTATTTGTAAGTGTGTACATGGGCATGGATGTTAAGTGATCAGGCTTTATTCAGTCATTGATTTTCTTTGGCATTCGACTAACCCCTACAAATGTGAAGCATCTCTGTCTTTTTGTCTTTGTCTTAGTGTGTGCAACATCTGTGTATGAGTAACATCTGCTTTACATCGAAAAGCCTCCACCCTTTTGGCCTCGCTTAGCTCTGATATCAATTCAAAATATGTACACAGTGTGTGTGCGTGTGTTTGCTAATTTTCTTCTACTCTGTTTTCTTCTCTTTTGGTTTTTTAACGAAGTAGCATGCATGGCCTTTCCGTTATTGCGCGAGGTTGTATGGGCAGAATCTCTGCCTCTTCATTCTTCCTGGATTGCCATCTCTCTAGATCTATTCTGTCCAGATCAAACAGTGAATCGGGGTGCAGTACAGCACAGACATGGTTGAAGTCCCATGGATGAAATGACATTTGGTGCTGTTTGTCCTCCATGCATTCACCCGGTCTTTCCCTTGGGTGTCAAACTGTCATGATAGCGTCTGGCATTCTTCATCCTTTACATATGTGTGTGAACTTAGATAAATATATCTACAGTCCCACCTGATCTCTTGTTGTTGACTCAAGGTCTGCATTTGAGTCAAGCTTTGAGTCAACAAGGTGGTTTTCTCTCATAACCTTTCTAGCGTTTTGTGCTTAAAACACTTGTATATTATTAGTATTATTATATGTATGCATACTACATGAGGAGAAATACCATGATACAAATGGGACACAATTTCCATAGACAGGAACATTGCAGCTCTCAGTGTTATAAGAAAAATCTACCTCTGAGGTGTCTATGCAATTACTATGGATCATATATTTGATTTTGGAACAGGTTTTACACCAGATGCCCTTCCTGACACAAGCCTCCCGTTTTATCCAGGTTTGGGATTGACACTGAGAGTTAACCCCTTTGTTAGGCCCTGGGTTTGGTTAAACCTCGCCCACAGCAGTGAGAGCGCCTGTTGCTGAACCACCAGGAAACCACTGAAAAAGAAAATCTGTATATTCAAGACATACAATGGATGTGAAGGGAGATAGAGGAAAAATCTTAGTGGGAAATTTAAGGGCTGCATGGTCATAATAGGTAATAAGTCTGTCAAAGATGAACTGAAAAAAATGAGTGATCTGAATGATCACTGACCCCCGCAGACACACTCCAACATCTAATGCTTTCACATAAGAATTAAGAATAAATCTAGAAATGGAGTTCAACAAGCATATGAAAATGTGATGGTCAGGTGTCTAAAGAATTAAAGTCTCCAATGTCGCTGCTCAATGACTGGAAAGACAAATACAGACAAATAAGACAAATACAGACAACAGAGTGTTTCTTACCAAAGGTGTGTTAATACACCACATATACCACAGTTAGCTATAACATCATAATGCTCAGAAGTTCCAAAGCAAATCTCAGATTTATTTTTATATGCATTTGTTCTAATATGTTCATCATTTCATTGTTATACCAGTATTGCAGACACAGCTAAAGTTATTGTTGGAAAATTGCTGTGGAATAACAGGAATAATACACATACCCCGGATGTGCAGGGGGGTGATAACAGTATCTCTATTTTCTTTCACACCATCCCACTCCATTTAATTATTTTCTTATAACATAGTGATTTTTTTTTCTTATCACTCATTTGATCACCAAAGCAATTGAGTAAAAAGGTTTGTTTCTTCTTTTTCTCAGGTAAAAATCTTTAGTGTTTCCTTTCAGGATCTATCAGCAAATATTTTGCTGAGGTGTTTCTCACAGTTTTGTGTCTGAACTGAGAACTGAAAGAAATTCGTTTTAAATTATTTCATTTTTTTTTATTATCTAGATCCAGTCTGTTAATATACGATTTCGGAGATTGTTATCACTTTTACGAGTTCATAGAAGTGAGTCAAACATGTCAAAGATTAATAAACGTTCTAATCTAATAATCTATGGCTTGAATTCCAAACTGTTAGTAGAAACTTTATTCCTTACTGTGATATTTGTGAAGGCTCTGTAAGTCCAGTGTGAGCTGACTTTATAGTCTTTATAGTCTTTCACTTCTGATGGTAGTTGAGCCGGTTCAGTGATTTAACACAAAAAGTTGAGCTTGTTTTATCAGCAGTGTTGGAAGCAAAAGACCGAGACCTTATTGAGTGCAACCCCATGCCCCTCAAACTAAATAAACAGTAGATAGGGGGCCTGACACAGTAGTGTCAAACAGTGGTGGCCCCGGGGAACTAATTAAGGTCAAGTACATGTTGAGTATAGTTTTGCACACACTCACACACACACACACACACACACAGAAGTTGCTCTACTATAATTGGGACCAATAACTCAGAAGTCCAATAAAAATATACACACAATAAAATCTAAGGTTGGGCAGCAATTAAGACCCATAACATTGACTAAAACACACACAAATTCACACACCACACATTTAGTGACCCCCTGTTGAGGCCTGCAAGCTTGACTAAAGTTCCAGTGATGTGATGATTGGCCATGTTCACCCAGGGTCCATTAATGTAGTGGAGAAATTACACAGTTCCAAAGATTGTTATCCGTTAAAGGGTGTGTGTGTGAGTGTGTGTGTATGTGTGTGTTTGTGTATTCTGGTTACGAAGAGTCTTTTTCTTGCATTTTACATGTTTATAACTGTTTGTAAACGTTCCTCCATTTTAGTCTCTCTTCTCTCTTCTCGTCCTTTCTCTTTGAACTTTTTTATTTTAAATTACAGGTGTTCACTTTATAATCTCTGTTATAATTGTTTGCTCTCTGGGACTCTGCATATAAATTCACTTATAATGTTACATGAGCATAACTATTAAAAGAAAACATGTGCTCATCTCAGCGCCTTCTCGTCTAGCACCAAAACAATGCCAGGTCACATGACATTGAGGATAGAGGATAGGGCAGAGGAATCACACACACACATACACACACACACACACACACACACGCACACACGTGTACAGAAAATTTAAAAGGGGGGGGCAGGCACACACAAAGACACAATTGAACTTTTTCTCTCAATCCCTCCCTTTCTCTTGAGTTTTCCTCTCCTTTACACACACACACACACACACACACACACACACACACTGCCAGGAGGACCATGTTGTTTTCATTAGTACCCTCTGTGGTTTATGACCCAAATGGCTCTGCCATAGTCAGGAATCTGATCCAAGCCCCAAACAG